>NW_005188143.1:0-12482 GCF_000239375.1 Pundamilia nyererei | reverse complement strand
GATCCAGGATCACGCGAAATCGTCAACAATCAAATCCAGCTAACTTACTTAGCGAGGTACGAAGAACGGGCCCCTGGTCTGCGCATGAGTCCGTTTCAAACACTGTGACATATTCACAGTTCCAACAACCATTTGATTTAAAACACAAGATTGTGAGTTTATTGATCTCTTCACCATCAGGTTATTCCACATTTTAATATTTTAATCTTTTTATTTTAAATACAGCTCATATAAAATAATCAGGGTCATGTTTGAATTGTTTGTATAGATTTTAGATTCATTCAATTTGGATTTTCTGTGAATATTTTCTGTTAAAGAGTGCCCCAATGCTGTTTTTATTTTTGTAATACCATTATTGTATTCAAATATTTTCTGTCTTAAGTTTCCAAAAATATTTGACATTTCTTCTTTTATGTCACGTGATGCAAAGCTTGATGGATAGAAAACATTACCTGATTACATCCAAATCAAATGTGACTTTATTAAATTTCTTAGTGAAATATGTTTCAATTAAATATTTTCACACTAAAGAGAAGGTTAAGTGTAATTTTTCTACTAGTTTTACAAATCACTGAATGCCTGTTTCAAACACTTCAGTGTTAAACTTTTTTTTTTTTTAACAAAGTAAGTGCTGACATTCATTGCTGTATACAAACTGATATCCTGTGACCTATCTTGGCTTTAATCCTGTAATACATTCAGGTTTGTTGGATAAACCCCGGCCTTCTTAATAAAATGTTCACGCCTGGTTTAATTTACATCATATCCACCCAGAAATCTGGACTTCATCATTTTGACCTCACATCCTTATCTGAACATTAAAACAGCAGCAATCGAGCAATAAATCATGTGTAGTGTTGGCTATTATATTTATACTCAGTTGTTTAGAGATGCACCAGTAAGCTTTTTAATAACTGATGCAGATTTCTGGTTTCCTTTGAGGTCCAACCATCTACAATAGTTTTCTTTCCAAGGAAAGTGACATTTAAAAGCAAACGAGCTGCAGGTTCATTGGTGGAAATAGTAGTTTTAGTCTAAAAAACTGAAGGAATTCCAAGACTTTCTCTAGTTATGTTTGAGATCACAGAAAGTGCATCACACAGAATGCTGATTGTTCATTTCTAGGCCGAGATAACGAGTTCTTAGTTTTAATTAATATAGTGGGGATAAAAATCAGATGCTTCCATATTTGATCTGTTGAAAAGAACCAGGTGATCTGCCAGAGATCAAATGAGCTTGACTGTTGGTGATGCCTTCCCCAACTGATGCGGCCCTTTGGGGAAATGGTTAGTGTGAGGGTGTGCGGAACATCTCCCCGACCTCAATAAACTCTTCAGTGTGACATTAACAGGATGCAGGTAAACAAACAAACAGCTCAAAGTTTGAGTCATTTATTTTGCAACAATGACCTCCAGTAAAAATCTGTCATCTATGGTAATCAGAACAGCAGAAACACCCAAATCATTCAGACACATGGATTACAGGGATTACATTACATGGATCAAACAGCAGAGTTTACATTAGACCTGATCCAGGACCATCCTAGTGAAATCACAACCACCAACAACACTGAGATGGTCCTGGATCAGAGTCCAGACAGAGATCATCATCATCATCAGTCTGAACACAGGAAGCGGCAGCTTTTCATCAGACAGAACCAGGACCAGGATCCAGTCTCAGTTACTGGGAACCAGGATACGACCTGAAAGAAGAAGAGACGAGGACACAGTCACCAACACACTCTGAAACTACATCATCGTGGAAGCTGTTTTTAACAGATCAATGGCAATGATTCAGTAAAGTTTCATGTTTAAGAGCTTGGACCAAACCAAAAAAGGAAGAACCTGTGTTTGAAACGTTAATGTAACTAACAGTTGTCTGAAATAAACACTACTGGTCTAAACCTGCCTGAAACATCAATATATGAAAAATACTGATGATCCAAACCAGTTTTATGGTAAATGGCCTGTATTTATATAGCGCTTTACATATCCAGTCATCCACCCAGTCACACACACATTCACACACTGGTGATGGCAGCTACGTTGTAGCCACAGCCACCCTGGGGCGCACTGACAGAGGCGAGGCTGCTGGCGCCACCGGGCCCTCTGACCACCACCAGTAGGCAACGGGTGAAGTGTCTTGCCCAAGGACACAACGACCGAGACTCGAACCGGCAACCTTCCTATTACAAGACGAGCTGCCAACTCTTGAGCCACGATCAGTATATGAGTTGTAGACTCATATACTGTGGTTTGAGATTTAGACTGGTCTAAACTGGTTTCAGGTATGAACTGGTCTGTGAGTGAGAGTCCTGCTCTGACCTCGGGCCTTCCTCTTGTAGTAGATGAATCCAGCCAGAGATAAGATCAGACCCAGGATCAGTCCTGAAGCTCCGATGGCGAGCTTGTTCCTCTCTGACTCAGGCATGGACGGGTCTGAGGACACACAGGTGAGAGTCAGACAGGTAGGTGTGTACAGGTGTGTACAGGTGTGTAGATACAGACAGGTATTTACCCCAGTCAGTGATCAGAGGTTTGTCCAGGCTGGCGTGCTCCACCTTACAGGAGATCTTCTCCCCAGACCTTCAACACAAACATCAGTGACTCTCAGATCTAAAACTTTTAAACTTTAGTCCAGACTTCATATTAAAAGTCTGTTTCTATGGATTATGATGCTCACCTGGGTGTGTACTCCAGGTGTGAATGGGTCTGGTAGTACCAATCACCATCTGCCATCTCCTCAGTAGAAGTGACATCAGAGGTTATTTCCTGTCCATTTCTGAGCCAGCTCACTTTGATCTCACTGGGGAAGAAGTCATAGATGCTGCAGACCAACATGGCGGGATGCTGACTGGAGAGAGGCGTCATGGAGTGAAGTTTGATGTAGGGTTTAGCTGGAAGACAGTATGATTGTATACATGTGCATTAATAAAGATGCTGTCAACAGCAGAGAGGTCAGCCTGTCAGCACAGCAGATGATTCATCTGCTGTTTCAGCACTTTAGCTCACTTTACTGCAGAGATGCTGCAAAGAGTGAGACACTTCACACACAGATTAAATAACAGCAGTCGTGTTTATGTGTGTGTGTTATCATGATAACTTTATGATTGTTTCATCATATTTAATAGCTCCACGTTACACTGACTCATAGATCTGAGCTATAATGTGTGCAGGTGTGAAGCTGCTACACAAGCTCTGAAAGTCAGAATCAATAAATAAACTGCAGACAGCTTTAAACAAACATCAGTGTTTCTCAATTTGATCTGATTTAAAATCAATGCATTAGAAGAAAAGAATGAAAGGTTTTTTTATTAACCTGTAAAGATGCTTCATGCTGTTACAAATATTTATATGAAAATATTAGAAAACAAATGTGGACGATTTTTCAGCTCAAAAAGTAAACAAACAAACAAACAAATGAATATCATCAGTGCATTATAATGAACAGCTGCAGTTTGCCTGTTTCACCAGCAGGGAGCGCCACAGACTGAGGTTAGAGTGTTCAGAGTCAGTGATTTATTACAGTTATTGATCACCAGAGTCTGACCTGCAGCTGTGAGTCCATCATGAATGATTCAGAGTAACATGAACACCTGATGATGTCACACAGACCAGCACACTCACCTGATTTAGACAGAATGTTGCTGTAGTCAACACCAATGTTGTTATGGCAGTACGTCTCCTTCTGAGCTCTGTCTGAAGCCAGCCGTCCTGGAATACTGTTAAAGTACTTTGCCTGCTTCACTCCAAAGTCAGTGTATCCAACATACTCTCCCACATTGCTGTCAAACCTGACGACCTCCATCATGTTGTAATAGTAAGAGTTGATGTACTGGATGTCCTTCAGCTCAGTGGAGTTAAAGTCACAGCGAGACACCACATAATTCATGAATCCATCTGAGAACAAACAGAACATCAGGACTGATCACTGTATTGATCACAACCAGTGAGAGAGTGTATGTGTGTGCTGATGAGTGGATTTGTGTGTATTGATCACTATACTGATCAGTGATGAGTGTATTGACCAGTGATCAGTACACTGATTGGTGATCAGTGTATCTCTGCAGTATATTAAGGAGTGTATTGATGAGTATATCGATCATACCTGCTGTGCTGAGGCTGATGAAGAGGAGGCTGAGGCAGAGGAAGGATGAAGCCATGTTCCTGAGTTCTCCTGACAAACTGACTCAGTCTGACTGAGAGCTGCTCTAAAAACAGAGGACAGGTCACATGACCACAGCGTCATCTGTTACCAGGAAGAACTCTGTGACACCAGCTCACAGCTCACACTCTTCATCATCCTGAGTGAGTTAGAGTCCATTAAAGCTTTAAAAGCAGAGATCGGCACTCCGTGATGTCATCAGCACCTTTCCTCTCTGCTGCACTTAAAAAACCTTCTGTTTTCATGTATGTTCCACAGTCAGAGCTGGAATCTAACTTTCTGCAAACACATTGAACCAACCACTGACCACAGCCCTGCTGTAATATTAATGCAAATAATAATTTCCTCCTGTTTAATAATCAATAAAACAATCCAGTCACTTTCAGTACTTTTGATCAATTGAATTTACTGCATTACACTGCTTATACTCACACTTCCTGTCTCTTTCAGCCTAAAAGAACAGAAACACTCTTATTGTGAAACACGTCCGTGGAGCTCTGACATTCTTCTGTATGAACAGCACAGATCTCATGATATTGGACTGAAAATACGTCTCAAACATGAAATCAGGCATGTTTTCTAATTAATGTGAAGTGTGATGTCATCATTTACAGATTTATTATTTCAGGCTTCAGAGCAGCTGAATCACATTTCACTGTGTTACACTCAGAGTAAGGGTTCAAATCTATTTTAAATCCATCACATATGTAGTTTTACATCTTTGTGTTGCATTATGATCAGTCAGTGAATCTCTGCTGTGAAACACACGGATGAGTTACAGCTCAGTCTGACACAGATTCCTTCATTAAACTGTTTGCGTGTTTGAGCTGAAATCTTCCTTAAAAGCTGGAATTCAGTTTTTTTTCTGTGACCAATGAAGTCACATGATTATGAACAGGAAGCAGAACCTAAAAACATGAACCCACTGAGACACACCTGACTCAAACCACACAGAGTGAAATGGATCCATGAATATTTGTAAAGACACACAAAGAACAATCTCACACAGGTTTGTGTTTATTACTCAGATGTTTTTATTGATACATAACAACCCGAAACACAGTTTGATAAACAAGGATTCATTATAGAAGTTTATGAACACACTGAGATCACCTGAGCTCAGATGAAACTGATTTCATCAACATTAATTTGACTTTTATCTTCTTTGTTTTTGTGGCAGGAACAGAGTCCAGGTAACATCTGCTGGATCGAACATGTGGAGCTGTGGGGGGAGGGCGGCTGAAAGAAGCTTTGCTTTGAATTCAGAGTTAAACTTTATTGACACACATGATGACAGACAGAACAGCTCATACAGGTGATTAACTTAAAGCAGATGAAGCAGGTAAACAGGAAGCAGACAGGACAGAGGAATCAGATGTTCATTACAGGTGAACTGCACAGCCACACTGATTATGAGCTCATTATATTATGTTGATGACATCATCACTGTGAGCCAATCAGCTGCACTCGTTTCCTTTGATGAGAAAAAAGGTTCCAGCAGCCACACCGAGCAGACCCACAGTCAGACCCACTCCACAGAACGCTGCAGGTCCAACACCTGGATCAGAGTGACCAGACGCCTGCACATCTGGAGACACAAACACACAGAGAGACATGAACCTCACATCTGGAGACAAACTGTCAGATCAGATCAGATCCAGCTGCTCTGATGAATACTAGGCTCAGTCATCACCTCTGTATCTCTGTCAGTGTTCTGTGTTTAAATAAAGTTTTCTCACCATAGATCTTGGTTGCTGGTTTAGTGAGGGCCAGATGTTGCACTGCACAGCTGTAGATGTCTCCCAGCTGTGGGGTGAACTGCAGTCTGGAGATCTGGGTGAAGGTCCCATCTTTGTTGGGATAGGGAACGTTGATGCTGGATCCTTCAGTGACCTTCTGTCCGTTCTTGGTCCAGGAGACGTTGACAGGAGCAGGATAGAAACCAGTCACGTGACAGATCAGAGTGTTCTTCTCTCCAAACTCCACCTCATCTCTGGTGTAGATCATCACACCTGAAGGAGCATCTGTGCACAAACACATCAGGCAGAGGATCAGAGCTTCAGCTGGTTCCCATCAGCAGGTGATCATGATAATAATAAACCAATAAAACGTTCAGGTGTTCAGTCAGATGATGTCATCACTGTCTGTGTGAGAGAAGCTAGAGTGAGGTCAGAATCATGAAGTTAAACTACAGACAGACTCAGTTCAGCTTCAGAGGAACTAAAAGGAGGAAAAATAAACTGTGATCTTTAACATGAACACAAATATAAACACGTCAGTGTTTCTGTACACATGATCAGTATGAATGTGTTCAAGGTGGAATTATTTCCTATATTTAATCAGGTTGAAGCTGGCTGTGTTTGATTGGACAAAGTAAATCAGTGCTGATGATGTCATCAGTGTGTTATTCTACAGAGCGTGCAGGTAAACACAGGTGAGGTGAGACAGGTGTTACATGTTGTATTTACCCTGTTCTGGAGGGTAGTCCTTCATCACTTTACGAGCAGTCTGCAGGTTGGTTTTGCAGACCTGTTGATCACCCACAGCTTGTTCATAAGTTCCTTCCACATAACTGATAGGATCAATAAAACGAGGCAGAGGGTAGATCATCTCCTTTTTGTTGAAGTCTGCGTAGGCAAGCTCTTCACCATCCAGTCCATACATCATCTCTCCATCAGAGTCTGAACAGCCAAGGATACCAATGTCCTCATGAAGAACTGAAACACATCAAACACTGATCAGTGACCTGATCAATGACCTGATCAATAAGCTGCTGTTTACAGAGACAAACTCACCGTCAGCAGAGACACAGAGGACACAGGAGAGGAAGAGGAGCAGCTCCTTCATCTTCATCAGCAGCTCTCTGACAGTTAAACTGTGAGTGTGTGTGAGTGTGTGTGAGTGTGTGTGTGGACCTCACAGAGTGTGTGTGAGAGTCTGTGAGTGAACTGAAAGTGCAGCTGAGCTCTAACACACAGCAGCCAATCACAGAGCTCACGGCTCATGATGTCATCAGTGTCCAGGCAGACAGCAGCTGGAGGTGAACATGATCTGAGGAGACAGCACGATCAATAATCAATATTTATAGACTCTTCAAAATAAAGTTCAGCCTGATCAGCTTCCACTCTGAGGATTTTCAAAATAAAACAACCTTTATTTTAATAAAATGATTCAGTTTGTTTAAAAACACTGTGAAATATGACTTTATGTGTTATTTAAATAGTTTCCAGTTTAAAACACACCTGAGTTCATGTGTGTTACTGTGACAGTGAGAGTCACAGCTGTGTTTGTCAGCAGGAAACTTTTACAAATACAAAAACTTTACACCTCCATCATATGTTGTAGATGCATCCAGCAGGTCCATCAGAGTCTTTACTGGGCCTATTCTGGCCCCGGGCCTTATGTTTGACACCTCTACAATAACCTGATCAGCTTTCAGAGAGTGATTATTGATCAGATGGCAGAGGAGCAGCTGAGTTAGAGCTGAGGAGGAGTTTAAAGTGTTTCCTGTTTCCTCTGCTGATAATCAGCCAATCAGCTCTTAGCTGTCACACAGCTCACCTGTGCAGGTGTGACAGGTGTGTCAGTCCATCTCAGATCATTGGCTGTGTCCCAATTTAGCGTCCGCACGCTTCGAGTACGCATTTTGGGACCTATTACGTCACAGCGACGCTACGAAGGCTGTCCCAATCTGAAGTGTTCTCAGCAGCAGCTGACAGATGGAGAGAATAGACAGACTGTTCCCTGTTTGTGAAGGACTGCTAGGAAAGTTTAACATAACTGTCTGTGCTGAATCAGTCTTATTAGGTAATGTTCAAATAATGTGATCATCCCAGTGTTTCCAGTGTGGGAGAAAGTACTCAGAGTACTCAGGGCCTTCAAGTTACACACTATGAAAGGCAGCAACAAGTTTAATGTTCAGAAACCTAAAGTCTGTATCAGCAGCAGAATGGAGCTAAAATAAATGTTGGTTTCAGTTCTATGAAGCTTTGAGTATTTTGGATCAGTAGCTGCTGTGTTTGTTGCATCATGTTGCTGTAACTGTTTATATGCTTTATATATTCTGAGCTAAGTTGATCTATAGTGTTACATCATATTCTATAAGGATGTTATGTGTTTGTAGACTTTCTGCCCAGTTTGACCCATTTAGCAGACGTCAGCCTGTTTAAGGCTCTGATGTCTATTCTGTGTGACTTACAGCAGTTATGACATGGTCTGATTTTCTCACCCAATAAAGGAATATTTCATATATCAGTCGACTCTTCATTCTATCAGACACAGTTATCACAGCTCGTACATTTGCTTTTTACACATATATGTAAGCATTGAGCCAAATTTAGTACCAACATATTCAAAAAACAATATTTTAAGGAAATATAAATAACTGCAACTTGAATCTTTACTGAAGCTCAGAGGCACAGAGTTCACTCACTGCTGTAATATATCATAATACTCTGACAATAACTATAATATTGGCCATATTATATTTACATTATGGATTAAAGGGCTTTGGACTTGACGCCACACCGCAGTGCATTGTGGGATCCCGGCACCATGTTAGAAGGCCACGAATCAAAACAAACACACTGTGTTGCGCAGAGGTTGCACATAACACGGACTTCTCCTCAGCAGCGGCCCCAAAATTTGCTCTAGATGAAAACATAACAGTGACCATTGTCTGCTCCTCAGCCTCAGTAAGTCCTGCTACTGTCCTGGGGGTTGATTGTCCTCCTGCCTGCACCTCAGTTCTTTGTTCCCATCTCAGCCTTTTTTCTATTTTGTATTCTTACACTCATTAACCGCAATATTAGAATGTTGCAAGCAAACTGTGTTCTCTTTAACTCTGATCTATATCAAGGAATCTATTCTCAACAAAGTATATAAACAAAAATAAACAGCAATGTGAATTTCTTTGGAACTTACCGGAATGAAAATGTGGGGAGCACACCAACAAACATGATGGCAGAGAGCTGAGCTCGACTCACCGCTGCTATCCAGGCCTGCCGTCCTGATTTGGTAACATACATGAGCTCTAGTGATGTGTCCTGTGTGTCGAAGCTCCTTCGCGTTGCTTCCAGGAGGGGAGACGATAAAAAAAGAGCCCATTTTCCAGCTTGTTCCTTCCCGATCGCGCGCTCTAACATTGCAACGACAACACAGCAAGTATGAGCCACAGCTGATGTTTCTGTGTGCTCTCGCTCCTGTAGCCTTTGTTTGGCCTACTAAGATGGCGGCTCGACCCAAACTCGTGACCACGCCCCCTCCCCTAACGTCACGTCACGAAAGAGGTTGCAGACCACGTGGCTTTCATGCATCGCTTTGTGGGTACCCATGGCAACAAAATCAAAACACTGCATCAAGCGCTAGTGTTTCCAGCACCGGTAATCATTCATTCTGCGGTTTTAATCCCTACTTGCATTTTATTTACCTCAAAAACAGTTCTGTACAAAACGACGGACACCACGTCGGGTCCCCAAAAATGAAGCCAAAACGTCTCTATCGCCCCCTGGTGTCTGGCTGCAGTATAGGTCATAAACCCCGCCTCCTCCATGTTAGCGGATGGGACTGGGGTCAGACTAAAATAAATTTATTCTCCTAAGATCAACTTTTTCCAAAGATTCTTTCTTTTGTTATCAACAGTTCTCATCACGCTGATTTATGTCCGAGGGGTCTCCTCTCCCATAAGGTTGATTCTAATTCCTACCGCGGTGATGTTAAATTGGGGTGAAACGTCATCATAGCAGCTTTGACTAGCAGCTGCAGTCACGGAGAAACTTGCGTATCTCTGTTCGGGAATAGCAGATAGAGCGTAGGCTCTGAGAGGAGGGCCAGCGTTTACGCTACGAAGACACGACCGAGTGTTTTAACCTGACAGCCTGAGGTGTTCTTCAGTAAACTGGACTACCCGACAGAAGGACCCGAGGCCCTGCTGCACTGTTTCGGTAAGTTTAACGTGTTTGTCAGCTACTCCGTAACTACCGTCCTTAGCTCGGTCCTGACACCTAGCTAGCTAAGATGAGGACTCAGCTGTCAGGGTTCGTTTACTAAAGAAATCAAGAGAAACGCTCCGGGCTGCTCACTGATTACTGTTACTGTACTTTTATTACAAGTATTATACTGTAAAAGCAACAGGCTGCATCCTGCTGCAGCTCCTGTGCAGAGCTGAATATTAAAGATGTGCAAACAACATGTTTTCAGTCTCTTGCCACATCTATGAAGACAGTAAAAAAAAAAAAATGTAAAAGCTTGTACTTCAGTAACTCCTCATTAATCAGGAACTATGGATCAAAGTACTGTAGTGTACTGTAATACTGAAAAATGTAAGAACTTCAGATCCTGAGTGTGTGAGGACAGAAGGATCAGCTTTATTTTAGATTTGAGATAAACTTTATATTTCAGTTTGTGACGATTGTGTTCTGTTTGTGATTACAGGAGCCGCCCTCAGATTCAGACCTCAGCACCACCCAGTGACAGCAGACAGATCATCCAACATGTTAACTGCAACATGAACTGATGAAACCAGTACAAAGGTTAAAGTACCACACCTGCTGTAGTGAAGGCTGCAACTGTTTTATTGAAAAACAAAGTTAAAGACAAAAAACCAGAAGGATTAATCACCATCAGCATTAACACGACCTCAGTTTGGTGTTTCACAAAGCTGCTGATCTCAGACCTGCACAGCTTCTGTTTTAAACACTTGATGCACTCAGCTGCATGAAGAGCACGCTTGAGTTTCTCTGACACAATTAAATAAAACCTGATGAAGGTCAAAGGTCGTCACTTGTATGTTTAACTATAAACTTGTGATCTGGAATTCTTTTACAGTTTTTTGCAGATGGTGGGTTATTTACCATAAAGTGATGCAGAGTTATTCATACCAGAGTAACCAGAGAGGATCATATATTTTTAAATATATAACTTTCTACAGGACTGAATATAATATCTTTATGTAAAAGTCCAGAGCTTCTGGGGAGTATCCGAGTATTTATAACATTACACAAACCAAAGGTCTCATCACAGTGTTGATGAAATGCTGGGTTTATCCATCTCCTGGGGCGGGCCTACGGAGGAGTGATTTCCCTGTGAGGGAGCTGCTGGTGAAGATCATGAGTCCTGCTTGATCAATGCCATGAGCTTCAGTCTTCCTGGTGTTTCTTAAATGAAGCCTCTTACAGCGGGTCAACAGAACATCTGGCACAGGACAGCTGTGATGAAAGAAAGGGAAGAAGTTTCTCCAAACCTCTGGACCCAGAAATGAAAAGAACACATTAGACTACACTACTGAAACGTTCTGCTGATGTTTTTAAAGTCTCCATGTTACCAGGCTGTAGACGGCTCTGAAGATTTAAACAGTTTTAGATCCCTTACACTCACAGTCTTATGTCAAAATCTCAAAGGACAGCATTATATTTTTGATATTAACAGTAACTCTGGGCCTCTGTGGAGCGTGCAGCTGATCTCATCGCTGTCTAAAAACGGATAAAAAACCATAAGAAGTGCTGAATCCTTCAACAACAGACTATTAGAGTAGCAGGTGTGTAGCATCGCTAACTCGCTAGCAACAAGCCTCCAACACAGTGCGTATGCTAGCGGCTAATCTAGCAAACGAATTAACAACAGAGTGATGTTAGAACTATGAGATGATAAGCTGTGTGTCTTTTTTATAACAGTGACATGGTTGTATTTATTTATTTATTTAACGAGTCGTCAGTCGCGGTAAACCAGCAAAAAAAACCTCGAGTCGCCAGGCTACGTAAAAAGTGTACGGGGCGTGTTTGCGGTCACGTCCAGCTAGGGTTGCCAACTCCCTGAAAAATAAATAAGGGACACCTCGTGGCCAGGCCGGGTGACCCAGTTCACCCTTCCCAGTGTGGTAGCTCTTTTTTTTGTGCGAAATTATTCTTTAACCATTTGACTTGAATTTGATTTAAGCAGATGCATATTCTTTGTGATATGACCACATGGGAAACAAATGATCATTTAGCCATTTATTTTTAGCTCAAAATGACAACATTAACAAATAAAACAGGTCTCTTTCTTAAACAGAAGCCTGTCATGCTTAACTTTGGAGAATATAAGTAAATCTTTGTTTTGGAGGAAGGAAGGTTCAGGGTTTCAGTAGTCGTCATCATGGGCTCATCCGATTAGAATGAGAATAAGCAGTCATCATTTGCAGGTTTTGTCGTTTTATTGTATAACGGGTAAAGGAAAGAAAGACACACATGGACTGCTCTCTCTAAAAAGGACATAAAGTATGATTTAAGTAACTCAAAATGATACATGAACTCAGGAGCCTCAAAGAGAAACTCACCTCAGCT
>NW_005188142.1:77900-79677 GCF_000239375.1 Pundamilia nyererei | reverse complement strand
TAAAAAAACGCCTTTTCTTTTTCACAATTTCGTTGTTGAGTATCTGACTAAGATGTCTCTTACCGCTACCGGAAGGGGGTCTAACGATCTGAGCTATGAGCTCAAGTGAGCCTTCACACATAACCGACCAATTTGATTGCACAGTTCTCAAGAATAAATCTTCAAATTCAGATAAATCATAATCACGTAAAATAACTGAAACATTATTTTGTAACTGTTGCCCTATCAACTCTAATTGTATAAGATCGCCTGGACTTGCATGCGAGAAAACCCTGTTTGTTATTTCACGGGCACTGCCCATTATACCTTGATAATATTGGGCGTAATTGGGTATATCGTGTGGAGGTGGGAAATTCAAAATTTCTCTAATTTCAACGTTATTAAATTTATTTCTGACAACTATAGACGGTTGTGCTGAATTGCTGGCGCAACTCTGGTCTGGATTACCGCCTTGCTGTTGAAAGGAATGATCGGGATCATTGTTTGCGGGGTTAAGTGGCTCGTTAGCAGAGACTATGTTTGGGGAAGAGCTGAGCGAATGCTGGCTATGGGAATCATTGAAACGATTTTCGTTTAACCTGTTTATTTGACTCAATAACTCTGGCGGTATTTGAACCTCATCCTGTATTTGCGCCAAGGCTGATAAATCCTGATTAAGCTCGAAAAACGGATCTGATGAATGAGAATGAGCCGGTTCTGACTCTGTTTGGGCTTCAACATGCTCCACTCCTAAACTCTGAGAGTTATTTTGCAGGGCACTTTCACTAGAGGCTAATCGGGCAAGAGCTAAATTAAGCATTTCTAAAGGGTCATTATTACTGATCACATCAGGTTGCTCATGTTTTCCCCGAGACATGCAACCTGTATGTCTACCCATACTGAATGTTACAAAAGCACAAGTTTAACTAAGAACTTTTACTCTTGCTGGAACTTAATTTTGAACAATTACCTAATATGTGAGAAAAGAATCAGCTAATGATAGTCTGCACTCTCTCACCTGTCTGTAAAAGTTGGCCTTAAAATTAGTGCAGTAATACATCAGAGATGGGAGAGCATGGAAGGAGAGAAAAAAAATACAGGTCGTTAACAGCAGGCAGTTTACTGCATTTTAATGATCCAACCCAGACATGATAAGTAAAACTACTGTTAAGATGTCTACGTAACACAAGCTTTGATAGCACAATCCCAAGAAATGAAAACAAAAATGTATAAAATAATTGTCAACTGTTAAACATATACATTGTTATTGCTATCATGGTCCCCTCTTTCTGACGTCCTTTTGTAGCATTTCTAAAATACACTCTTCTCTGACAGGACCAACCAATAATCAATTTGCATTTATATTTTTATTTTCATTTTTGAATTAAAAAGAAAAAACATTGCAGTCCCATGCTTTCATGTTTAGAAACATTATTCAGCAATAAAAATAGAATGCAAACATCACTTTTTGTTTTCTACGGTATCCTGCTTGTTTAGTGTGCACAACCCTCCACAACAATTTATATAAACCCCAAATCAAAGCAAAAACATGCTTTTATATATGTGTAGTGTTGCGGTTCGAATTTTGAGGAAGAGACATACAACTGAAAGTCCATATTGGGTCAACACAAATTATTTTATTAAAACACATATATGTGGTGAAGATAGGCTCTGCAAAACATCAGGCTCCATCTCCCGCCTGACAATAGGTGGGGTGTAATATTTATACAAGCAATACGCGTCACTGCAGATGCATGTTCCAGTAACTCCAGCGAGGACATATTCTAAAAAAGAACAG
>NW_005188142.1:73360-75305 GCF_000239375.1 Pundamilia nyererei | reverse complement strand
CAAAAACATTCAGCTTTGATATTAATGAGTTTTTTGGGTTCATTGAGAACATGGTTGTTGTTCAATAATAAAATTATTCCTCAAAAATACAACTTGCCTATTAATTCTCCACTCCCTGTAGCTTTAAAACATGGAAACATTTTTATGGCCTCAATGACAACAGATTTACTAGCATGTTTACCCCATTGTGAATTATGGATAACAACAATCCCCCCACCTCAAAACAAGCCAGTTCCTGTGATTGTAATAATATTTAAATTCATCAATGAAGTTATTCTGCATGTTCAACGACTATTATAAATATTTTAAATATATTGGGCCAACATGAAGACTTACTGCAGAGTCAGAGGCGTTCCGTCTACCCATTTCCATGTTCCCTCTTGTTCTATGTCATTTAAACCAATCCAAGTCCGTTTCTGGGTGAATGAAGCAATGAAGATCTGCTCAACAAGCACACAAACACTCATGTTATTAATCACTAGACTCCTTTTATTTCTGCCCCTTTGGCTACAGATTCTCATCACCGTCATACCCAATTGTTTCAGTGTAATGGGGGAATAACCTGTGTGCATGCTGCATCTTCTTATAGTCTGTTATATTTTCCTTGCTATACCACCACACAGCTTTGTTCACTAGCTGTAAGGTTGTTGCCCCCTAAAAAAAAAGCATTCTCCTCAACCTTTACAAGTTGTTGCAACTTTGATGCACTTAAGCTGTCGGAACATATTCTATAATCCCCACGTATACTCTGGGATTTGACAGATTTTCACAATTAGATGAATGATTTTGATGATTTTTATTGTTCACCTAAGAAGAAAAAAGTTTAACTACATTCTGTATTTACTCACAAAATGAATTTTGCTAGTTATATTGGGTGTCCAGAGAGACTGAATCATGGCTGTTAAACTAACCACATTATGAAATTTTTATGGAAGCACATTTTTTTTTCTAACTGGGCAAATTCATGTTCATAACAATGTGGGGTTTGAATTTTAATATTCATTAACAAACACAATACAACACACACATGCACTTTGTACCTGTTCTTCAGGGCTGTCTATCACCACCAAATCTGCTCCTTGGTCTGTGCAGTGTTTTCTAGCTGAATGCCAGGAACCAGAGCTTTCAGACAGGAGATAACAGCTACAACTGAACTTTCTCCATCCTGTAGGACAGGTTTTCTCTGGAAGAAACATCAAACAAGAAATATTAAAGATCAACATGGAACATTCAGCAATACTTTATTTGGTCTCTGTTAATTAACTGAAATCTATATTTTATAACATCTATATATAAAACATCTTGTGGCACTGACACTTCTATGCAGTGGAGATGCAACAATGATGACAATGATTCATGTGAAACATATCCATGAAGATTAAAGTTTGCTTTCTTAAATTTCTGTCAGTTCAGATATAATGAGAAAATATTTCCATCTATCACTGAAAAACGGAATTAGTGAATTTCAGTGTAAAATCTTTTACAAAGACACACAACAGCTCAGACAAGGCCTCACTCTGGTTTCTGAACAGGCTGCAAACATCTGCACAAAGACAGAAAAGAAAAAAGAAAAAAAGAAAAAAGAAAAAAGAAAAGAAGAAGAAAAAAAGAAAAAAAAAGAAGAAAAAAAAAGGACTCACTCTGGTTGAACAAACTCTGCAGTCTCTCCAGCTCTTTGGTCATTTCAGTGAGGTTGGCCTTCAGCAGGTCTCTCTCCTCAGTCATAGAAGAAAGTTGGTTACTCATTGAGAGATATTCAGCTGAATCTTGTAAGGAGTTTTTGTCTGAAATACAGATAAATAAGTAAAGATGTTTTTGAGAGACAAAAGAACACTGTTGCTGATTTATTTTTGAGCTAAGCAAAATTATTTTTGAATTTTGCCAGTACGTAATGAAACACGTTATATATATAACAGAAGAAAACAACAACAACAAAGCAACACAA
>NW_005188142.1:64244-72436 GCF_000239375.1 Pundamilia nyererei | reverse complement strand
CTCCACCCCAGTCTCAAGTCTTTTGCAGACTCCAAGAGGTTTTCAGAATCAGAATCAGAATACTTTATTAATCCCGAAGGAAATTAGGGTTACAGCAGGCAGCACGCTAATGGCGCATGCGCACTTACAAAGGAACCTTCTGACCAACTTTACACAAACATCACATTGGGCAGACATGTCAGAAAGGTAAGCTGATAGGAAAAAACAACGAAAATACCTAACATGAGGTAAGAGGAGGAGAAAAAAAACACTCCACTCAGACTGAGCTCCTAGTGGGACTTTGAAAAAAACACCACAGCACAAAAAGCACATGACTGTCAATACACCATAGAAACATAAGACAAGCAACAGGGGCGGGTAAAGGGTAAGAGAGAGCCGGTGTAGACAGCGCATCCAGTCCTGCAGCATGTCTGCGCTGGTCCAGTTGACTGCCATCTTCCCTGGTAGGGCACAAGCATCGATATGTGTGCATATCAGTGTATGTGTGTGTGTGTGTGTGTGTGTGTGTCCAGAGTTCAGCTGAGACAGTGTCCTTCGCCCTGCCAGGCTAAGTAAACAGTCTTCCAGGCAACCCAGGTGGCCTTGCATGGAATGGGGGGAACAGTCTAAACACAGTTGTTATCAGGATGTTTTGTTCAGCTCTAGCCTTGAGGCCGCAGCTGGTGCCGAAGGGGTCTCCGCATGAAGTGATGGTGGTTTTTACATTAGTGCGAACAACTCATGTGAATTTCAAAACTGTTCTAACAGTCCAACACTGGTCTCTCAATCTCCCGTTGGAGAGCCGTGAGCTTTCTATGATGTTATTCAAACTTACGTTCCGTGATGTTGTCATTCTTTTTGCTCAAAGAGCAGGTTCTGAGAACTCACGACTGCAGTGCACTTCCCCAAGATGTGATCGAATTTGCGCTCAAAGCTGTTGTTCGAGCTAGCCCCTCCAGATGTAATCCAGTTTTTCATTCAGAGGTCTTGTTCTGAGTATTCACGGCAGCCGTGCGTTCTCCAAGAGCTTCTCCGTGCTGCACTCAATGAGCCCATTTTTAGAAACTCATGTCTCGTCCCATCATTTCAATCCCTGCGGGCAGCCTTGTGGGGGTTTGAACAGCCGGTTCCGCTTCCTTAATTCTTCGATAAGTCAGGGCCAAGCCAGCTCCGATCAGCAAGAACCCTGTTATCATGGTCCCGAATAGGTAGATATCTTCAGCAGTCAGGCTCACCCAAGCCCAGACTTCTCGTTGACAAGGGGTGTCAATTGCATTCAGAGACCAGTTGATCAAATTTCAAATCCATAATTCCTCTTTTAGGTTTTAGAGAACAGACTGTGAGAGTGTTCCAGGGAAAAGTAATACAAAAAAAACCCACGAGACTAGACAAGGACATAAGAGGCTAAGCAGGGAAGCTAAGGGAGAGGAGGAGAGGAGAAAAAGTGTGACCGCCTTCGCTGAGAGCCAAAGACTTCCAAGATTGCCCGGTATTTGGCTCCATCCATCTTCCCATCAACTCTGACCAGCTTCCCTGTCCCTGCTGAAGAGAAGCACCCCCAGAGCATGATGCTGTCACCACCATATTTGACAGTGGGGATGGTGTGTTCAGAGTGATGTGCAGTGTTAGTTTTCAGCCACACATAGTGTTTTGCATTTTGGCCAAAAAGTTCCATTTTGGTCTCATCTGACCAGAGCACCTTCTTCCACATGTTTGCTGTGTCCCCCACATGGCTTGTGGCAAACTGCAAACGGGACTTCTTGTGGTTTTCTTTTAACAATGGCTTTCTTCTTGCCACTCTTCCATAAAGGCCAACTTTGTGCAGTGCACGACTAATAGCTGTCCTATGGACAGATTCCCCCACCTGAGCTGTAGATCTCTGCAGCTCGTCCAGAGTCACCATGGGCCTCTTGGCTGCATTTCTGATCAGCGCTCTCCTTGTTCGGCCTGTGAGTTTAGGTGGACGGCCTTGTCTTGGTAGGTTTACAGTTGTGCCATACTCCTTCCATTTCTGAATGATCGCTTGAACAGTGCTCCGTGGGATATTCAAGGCTTGGGAAATCTTTTTGTAGCCTAAGCCTGCTTTAAATGTCTCAATAACTTTATCCCTGACCTGTCTGGTGTGTTCTTTGCACTTCATGGTGTTGTTGCTCCCAATATTCTCTTAGACAACCTCACAGAGCAGCTGTATTTGTACTGACATTAGATTACACACAGGTGCACTCTATTAGCACTCATCAGGCAATGTCTATGGGCAACTGACTGCACTCAGACCAAAGGGGGCTGAATAACTACGCACACCCCACTTTGCAGTTATTTATTTATAAAAAATATTTGAGGACAGTTCTAGGTACAAGATATCTAACAAAGTGTGTAGCCAGTGTTTCACCAAGAGTTCATGTGGTGGGAGCACCTCTGAACCACTAGTTTTTTGGCTGCAGTTATGCCTGCCAACCATAAGTTGCGCACTTTCATTGTCATTGAAAATCTGGAGTAGTCAAGTATAAGATGTAGTAGTGGGTCAACAGGAAGATTGCAATACATCAGTAATGACAGCATCTTTATTACCTTGCCCCAGAATAAGAACACTGCAGGACATTCCCATAGAGAATGATGCAAGGTGCTGCTGCTTTGCTGTTCTCTGTTTTATTTTGAATTCTGTTGTCGATCTTGTGTGCCTTTGAACTGAAATGAATTTGCTTTTTGAGGGCCTAGACATGCTCAAATACTCATGAAATTTTGCACACGCATCAGGTCTGGAGAAAAATTACTTATTTCAATGGTTTCAGACATGGACAGGGCAAAATGGCTCAGTAGCGCAGATGGAATGATCCACACTACCTCCTATAAAACTATGTTTAATCTATGAGTCTGAAATTTGGCAGCCTGATGTAAGATATTAAGATGTGCAAAAAGTCTGATAGAGCCATATGCTAAACCCAGGAAGTTGGCCACTTTGAATTTAATATGTAATTTTAGGGACATTTTTCATCCTTTTCAGGCCTCGTACTTTAACAAACTCCTCCTAAGGTTTTAATCAGATCAACATGATATTCGGTCAGTGGAAACTAAAGACTTGGTGTAGTTAAATTGCAAAGGTTTTGGGGTTTTGTGTAACAGCATAGTCACAGCGACACGTAGAGTTTTAGTCATTCGCCAACTAGCACAAAACTGCTGTAACTCTAGGACACTTTATCCAGTCTCTCCCAAACTTCACAGGCATGATTAGAGCCGAGCCCCGAACAGATTGATATGCCAATAGTATAGTCATACCTGCCAATAGTTAGAGCGCTGAGTAGTGGGAAGAGGAAATGCACACTAGGTTATAATCTTCATTGATCTACAGGGTGGGCCATTTATATGGATACACCGTAATAACATGGGAATGGTTGGTGATATTAAAGTCCTGTTTGTGGCACATTAGTATATGTGAGGGGGCAAACTCCTCAAGATGGGTGGTGACCATGGTGGCCATTTAGAAGTCGGCCATCTTGGACACAACTTTGTTTTTTCAATAGGAAGAGGGCCATGGGACATATCAAACTTATTGGTAATGTCACAAGAAAAACAATGGTGTGGTTGGTTTCAACGTAACTTTATTCTTTCATGAGTTATTTACAAGTTTCTGACCACTTATAAAATGTGTTCAATGTGTTGTGCTTTGCATGGCTTGCATGTAGGCCAAAGTGTGGTTTTATGTATTGGTAGAATGCTATTTTTAACATGCTGTGTGGTTGCCTTACCAGCTATACTGTGTCATGTCAATGAGGATTTAGCCTCATCTTTGTTTTAGTATTTGTTGTGTTTAAGTTATTATTTTGTTTTTGTTCGTACACTTTTTTTGTTTTTTTGTTATTACCCAGCAGTTTTGGAAAAACAATTTGAGCATTGAAACCAAACCAAAAGCTCCTTTATAGCCATCATGTGGACACAATCTTTGTCTATTCAGTGGTTGGGAGTGAAATTCTCACCATCATATAGGCACCAGCTTGATAATGAAGTGCATCATGGCTTAAGGTCAGTTGTTTTCCTGTTTTTATACACTCTTTCTTTGTACAGGAAAATTAAGAAATACATATCAATAGTACACACAGTGGTTAGATGAGGTGAAATACCAATTTTTCATTACAGAAGTAAGACTTAGTTTTACTGGTGATTTATTTATTTCATTTTTAAAACAAATTGAGGCTTTCTTTGAAACCTAACCATGTCTCTGACATATTATGTTTTTGTGGAATCTGACAGGGGAGTGATTCTAGGAGAGTAACATGTATGGCACCATCAAGGTGATTCTCAGGGTGAGTTATATGTCACTGGATGGTGTGCAGTGTGTCCTTAAAGAAATCTAAGGAAACTGCATGAGTGGAGAACAAAAGAAGTGGCAGGCCTAAAAAATCTACAGCTAATGAATTGTGTATGTTAGTCATATCCTGAAAAAATCCAGTAAAAACTTGACACAGGACCTTCATCACCTTCATCAACTGTTAATGTTACTATTTGAAAATCCAGAGAAATCTTTTGAATTACAAGCTTGAAAACAAACAAACAAACAAACAAACAAAAAACATACTAATCTTTGGGTCACTCAGGAACCAATGCAATTTTAAAAACAATAATTCTGGTGTGAAATCACTGCATGTCCTAAGATCAACAAAGTCACCATTAGTTAACAAAGGTTGTCACAGACGCTACAAATGTGAAGTAAATGGTGCTGTCAATAGATTAAAAAAAATTAACTAACTAATCTCACAATTTTCTGTTATTAATTGCGATTAATCGCAATTACTTGATTAATAGCCTGGCTCCAATTACATGTTTTTATTCTTTATATTTTAAGATTGTAACAGACATTTATGCAACACAATGAAGTAAATGCAGAATAAACAAAGAATGTATGCTGAAATTCAAAGACAATTTTAATAGTTTTCATCAATCTTTAACACAGTGAAAACTTACAAAAAACCTTTAAGGCCATCAACAGTGACCGAACCCAGGCCTACAGGTTAAAATGAATATCATAACAATAAAGGGTGCACAAAACTCAGTATTTCAAACACAAAAAGACACGGCTGAAAACCCAGAATGTTGAACATTTTTCACTTCAAAGGAGCGATCTGGCTTACTCCTTTGCACTCAGCCAGTTACTGAGGCAGACTATTCTGTTTACATTGTCTGATGACAAAGAAGCACGCTTCTTTTGAATGATGTGACCTGAGAGTGCGAATAAGCTCTCACAAGGCACTGTGGTTGCAGGGGTTGACAAGTACTTGTGTGCAATAGGTGCCAGCCTGGAATGTGCTCCTTCTCTCTTTAACCACCACTGTAGTGGACAATCTCCTACGTCAATTTTGGGCTCTGCTTTGTACAGATTCAGACAGCGGTCATTAGCGTCTTCCTCTGTATCTGAATCAGAAGAACCCAGCACACATGCTGGCAAGGTTCAAGTAGTTCTTCCAGCTTTTGCAGTCTGTGAAGCTCCTGGTCAGTCAACATGTTCACCTTGCTGTTTTGCTGAGCCAGGACGGTGGTCAGCCCAGATTTGTTTCTCTGGATCCGCTTGATCATCTCTAGGGTGAAGTTCCATCTTGTTGGAATGTCCTGAACAAGCGGTTCTGTTTGATGTCCATGTGCAGCTTGCTGTGCCGTTGATTCCTGAGCGTTTGCTGGACTATGCTTAAAATGTCCAGCAATCTGGATCAATCTGCGACATTTGGCCAGAGCCCTTTCAAATGCGCTGTCATTAAGAGAAACTGTGACTGTTCTTTGCAGAATGTGGGCCATGCAGGGCTGTGTTCAAATGGAAGTAGTCTGGCGGCTGCAACCATGTTACGAGCACTGTCAGTGCCAAGCGTGGTTACCTTGTCCTTGATTTTCCATTCGTTTGCAACATTCAGAAAATGGTCAGCACACGCCTTAGCATAGTGTCGCTCTTCAGTTTTACTCACTGTTAGTGCAAACGATTGCATAGTCCAGTCGTTATCAATAAAATGCGCCATGACCCCCAAGTAATTATCGTTGTTCACCGAAGTCCAGTGGTCTCCGGTGAGAGCGACGTTCCTTACTTGCACAAGCTTGCTGCACTGCTGAGCCCTCTGGTCCCCATACAAAGTGTGCAGTCTTGGCACAATGGTTCCTCTCGAGGGCAGATTGTAACACTCAACTGGTCGGCAGTTTTTAGCTATCCAAACAACCAAGGAATTGGTTAATTTTTCTCTCACATTTTTTGTTATTCGTCCACGAGCACCATACTCTTGAAGCTTAGACTGGCGAGGTCCCGTAGAGGTGGATTCAGTTGGGTGTTTTGCTCTCAGGTGATACGCCAGTGATGAACTGCTTCTGTGGTACTTGAATTCAGCTTTGCAAATTGTGCATCTTACTCTCGTTTTGTCCAATAAGCCATCAGGCAACTTCTTAAAGAGAAACTTTCCACCCAAAAGCCCGCCTCGTCCATGCTTGCGTGTGTTAGCTAGTGTTAGCTAGATAGTAGCATGGTGTCACTTCTTCTTCTTCTAATCATTTCTGTCAGGCCAAACGCCAGCATAGCACACTGTTGCCCCCTCCTCCAGAGGTGCTCATGAGTTTAAAGGTCTTAGATTACAGGAAATTAATTTTAAAAAAATCAGCGTTAAATTTTTTTAATGCGTTAAACATTTCGCGTTGATCTTAACAATTAACGCGATAATTTTGACAGCACTAGAAGTAAAATAACCACAGAACTTTATAGTGGAGCTGAAAAGTTATGATTCACCTTTAATAAAAAACTTAAAAAATGAAGTCTTAGTTTTCTAACAATTACATTGACAAATGTTTACTGCAATGCATCATTTAAAAAAAAAAAGCAGGGCAGAAAGACATCAACAGAGATGTGTTTTATAAGAAATTAATGTTTTTCTCGCCTACACTGTAATAGTTCAAAAGCACAAAGGCCAAAAAATGCAAATAACTGCAATATGAGAAATCCTCCTCCCATCTTTCCCATCACTCTCAAGGGAATGTTTGTTTTCTTTGCTCTCTTCACCTTCATCATCCTCACTCACTTCTTCCTCACTATCCGTTATACAGACAGATCTCTAAGACAGAAGATTATCTTGATAATTGTGAAAACGTATGACATAACCGCTACAGTTACAGTATCTTGGTTGAATATGGGTAACAGCAGTATGTTAAAATGTAGTAGATTAAGTTAGGATTATACAGCATATACATGTATACATATGCTATGTCCCAATTCAGGGGCTGCATCCTTCGGAGGCCGCATTTGATGGGCAATTGGATCATAGCCAGGCGACAAAGGCTGCTCCAAATGCGTCTGACAAATGCGTCCTCCTTTTCCCCAGATTTGAAGGATGGGCCGGGTGTATCTTTCGTGGCCCAACCTAGCGCAGCCCAGCCAATTCCAGTTTCCAACAATGGCAGCAGCTACTAAGTTTTAATATTACTCATTCTGGAAAAGCACTCTGACGTTTTTGGAGATGTCTGTTACTCACCAGCTCCACAGCTTACCGGGTGGTCAATGCTCACTAGAGCCAGCGACAACACCGGGCTCGCACATCGTTTTCAGACCCCACACGGTCTTTCGCTCTGAGGTTAAACATGATATATAAGTCACTTGGATAACTTAAAAATGTTATTGTTTGGCTTTTTTCAGTGTTTTATTTGTTAGTGAGTAAATCGGTTTGGCTGAGATTAAAATTATAGTTTGCACACAGCTGAATAAACGTCAAACAGAAAACTGATTAAGTAGAAGTGTGAGATGGTAGAGAATTTACTCCAATGTCCTGTTATATTTTAGAAAGCAAGGAGCAGACGGTTGAGTTTATTAAACTCCACCAAGACCGCGGTGACGCAAATCTGAAAGCTAGAGTGTCCCATTTCAGAGCTTCACACTTCCGACCTTCTCGGTCTTCGGAGAAGCCAGCCCACGAAGACCGCAAAGGCTGGGTCTTCCGAAGGATGCAGCCCCTGAATTGGGACATAGCTACACTGTTACAAAAAACATCTTAAAAAAACTGTAATATTCCGGCAGCTGGGGCACCAAAATACTACCGTAAAATAACAGAAAATAACTTCCTCATAAAAATACGGTTATTTCCAATAATGACAATACAGTTTGTTGCACTAATTTTACATGGGATCTTGCCCTTTCAAGTGATTTTAAACATTAAATTAGGAACATGTTAATGTGATTAAACAATGAAATTATCTATAAATAG
>NW_005188142.1:47004-49154 GCF_000239375.1 Pundamilia nyererei | reverse complement strand
GCCCCAGGGTGGCTGTGGCTACAATGTAGCTTGCCATCACCAGTGTGTGAATGGTGGATGACTGAATGTGTAAAGCGCTTTGCGGTCCTTAGGGACTAGTAAAGCGCTATATAAATACAGGCCATTTACCAAATAATTCTCATCAATGAACTCCTTCCTTGTTTAAACACGTGTCATGGGGTGATCTGTCTTTGCTTGTGACTTTTTGATGTTGGTAAATGCAATAGATGAAAAATACATTATATTTATAATACCTTATAAATCACTGAATCAAGTACCGAAGCAGTAAGGTTCTAAATTAAGTTTCGGACGTCATTGGTCACATGACTCTGGCCAAACTAATCAAGCCTCGACTCTGTGCTTCTGAAACAGTGTGTTGTATTTTTTGCCACATGCACCAGAGCGTCAGCTTCAAGCGGGCCATCTTTATTTTTTTCTTTATATTCATTTTTAATTCAGCTTCACAGCAAATAAAGCAACCTCTATGTTTATTTCTCTTGCCTCTGAGTCTTGCATTTCACTCCTACCCTTTCCTGCCATACAGCCTTCAATGACAAATACACAATCAGGTTTCTGACATACACAAATCTATTAATTCTGCAAGTTATTACTAAAAGCTAATCTTAACCTGTAATAATGGGTGGGTAACAATAAATCATAACAACCACTTATGGGAAATCAAAACAAGACACATAAAAACACATAAAAATAAATAAATAAATAACATACAATAATACTTTCCATCTAGGAAGCACACCTCCACGGATTAGAGATCTATGGTGAACAAACTTTTCATCAGTTCCGGTCACATAAACTAACACAGACTACAGCAAAGCATGGTAGCTTCCTTTGGGAAAATCTATAATCCTTGTCTGCTTCCTAATTGTGGAGGACCAAAAGTGTCAAAATGAAATAAATGAGCAAATAAATAATAAATCATTAAATGATTAAAATGTCATTATTAATTAATTACAATTGGAAATACATAAATATTTAAGTTGTCAATTTTTTAAAATTAGAATAAATTGAAATTTTAATTATTCACATATGTAATTAATCATTTCTAATTTTAATTATTTAATGATGCATTTATTCATTCCATGTTGGCATTTGTGGCCCTCCATACAGAATTATAGCCTGTCTTTGATTATCTAAAGTAAAACTGTTTGCTCATCAAATAATTATAAACAGCAACACTACCACAACTAGCTGTTTTCTCTAAAAAAAGGTTTTTGTTTGTTTGTTTTTTACAGATACAAATGCAGTCACAATAGAGTTAAAAAAGATTAAAATTAAAATGTAGGAGCGTAATTTTCCAGGTAACACTCACCAATTAATGAATCCATTGGGAATAATGAGTCATTAATTCTGTTGGTCTTTGGAGAACTTTTAAATCTTTCACTCTTAGTGTTCTCATCAGTGTAATTTTAACTTTTAGTTTTTGGTCATAAAGTGATCACCACAAAATATCTACAGTGATAATATAAATTGTGCCTTTAGGAAATACCTGACAAGTTTTTATCTTCCCAGGTGGCCAAAAATCAATATTTAGAATCAGAATCAGAGAGAATCAGAAAGGGTTTTATTGCCAAATGTTGAGCGGGTTTACAACATTAGGAAATTGCTGCGGTGCTTCAGTGCAAACATACTGTTATAAATTACGCTTAAATAGACATGAAAATAAAAATAAGAATAAGAATTAAAAGTGCTAAGTAGATAGATAGATATATACATGATATATACATGAGTGCAGGTGGTGATCAGTGCCAAACATGGAATGATGCAGTACACATATTAGTACACATATTTAAGCTTTTGCTTAAGTTTTGCTCATCGCACTGACACATGAGCTCATCAGGGAGGTTGTTTCTGCATCTACGTGACTGTGTGAGCTGATTGTGGACCAAAATGCAGAGAACAGGAGGCAGAGGTGAATTCAAAACCAGCTTTTAATACTGCTTAGTCCTTATGAACTCTCCTTCATTATGTTTTCTACTGAGGTCAGCGTGTAAAAACTATTTATACAATGGTGGCTGATTGGGAAATGACAAACAGGAGGGAATTGAGACACGAGTGAAAGAAATTACACAGATAAGAACGATCTTCAAATCAGGAGAAAACCGATGCGGGAAGTGAAACTAAGAAATGAC
>NW_005188142.1:44635-46343 GCF_000239375.1 Pundamilia nyererei | reverse complement strand
AGTTTTGAACCACAATTTTAGTCTATGTAGTTCATTTGATCAAAAAACCCATTTTAAATATCCCGAAACAGCACAAATTAAAACATTTACTCAGTTGCTTTTACACATTTATTTCAAGATTTTTCCTCAACACTGAAGAAAATTTCCCAACAGCTCATACAGCAAAACACTCTAGTTAACCAGCAACATGTTGTAACTCCCCCAAACAACCAATAAGTCACTGTCACCAAATTCTCCTGATAGTGTCTAAGCAAGAGTGATCAAAATTAATGTTTTCTGTCACTGGACTCTTAGAGGTGTCTAATAATTTCATAATTCTTCTACACATTTCACTAAATAACTGCTGAACCACATTTAATTTTCCAAGGGTATTTATTGTTTGCATGTTTTTGTCTTCATGTCAATATTCACATGCTGATTTTGAGAGCAGAAGGTTTTAAATTCTAGTAAAAGACATAATGAGTTAAGAACAGTGTTTTTGTCTGCAATGAACAAACTTGGAAAAATACAAAACATAGTGTTGTACAGTAATAGCAGTTATAGTAGCAGTGCTTCAAATTACTGGACTTCCTGTTGCTCCCATCGACCTCATAGCAAATACTCTCTATTGCAATGTAACAGAGGAAGAGCCTTTGTATGCCGGCTTCAATGCATTCTTTGGCAGCTTCATATATTCTGTTTTCCTTATTCTTGTTAAATGCAGAGAGGATCATAAGAAACCATTTGTTTTTTGTTATATTTTTGTTCAAAACTCTAAAAACGTATTTGGTACCGATTACAATTTTTGTTTACAAGCTCAATAACTCACAGTTACATAAAAACTGTACCTGTTCTTTACCGCAGTCAATAACCACCAGATCTGCTCCTCTGTCTCTGCAGTCCTTTCTGGCTGCATCCCAGGAAGCAGAGCTTTCAGAGAGGAGATAGCAGCTATGGCTGAAATTACTCCATCCTACAGGACATGTTTTTTCTGGAAGGAAAAGTAATACTTCAGTTCAGAAAGAATTTAGACAGTTTTTAACTCTCAGTGATGCTGCAGTGTTCGCTTGACTTTGGGACCTGAATATACGGAGTTTAGGACCCAGATTACTCCGTGAGGCTCCTGTCTATGGTAGCCATAATGCTCTGATAATCCATCAAGCGGTGCGGCTTCGTAGTTTATCAAATTCGTACTAACTCTTTTGACAGATTTTTGAGTGCTGTGTATCACATAAAGTCAGTTTGAGATCAGTAAGCACAACCAGAATTCATACATAAGGTGCACTGTCGATTTTTCAGAATATTGAAGGATTTTAAGGTTGCCTTATAGTGTGGGAAATACGGTAGTCAAAAATAGCCAGTTATATTTTGGACCTTAGACAAAGTATATTAATATATTAGGCATTTAATTTTTGTTCATGACAGTGTAAATCTGTGTAAATTTAAGCATGTAACAATCTGAGTTGTTTTTTTTTCTAACAAAAAGTGAAACTTAAGTTAGACTTGTGTTTGTAAATGAACCGCCTCATGTTGTGTTGCATTCTGGATTTTATACTTATTGGACTACATATTTATTTATTTATCATACAGGCTATACTGACTGTTTAACTATGTCGCCTACAGAAAATAATTAAGCTATAGATATAGATATAGATATTAGAGATGGACCGATCCGATATTACGTATCGGTATCGGTCCGATACTGACCTAAATTACTGGATCGGATATC
>NW_005188142.1:42158-43283 GCF_000239375.1 Pundamilia nyererei | reverse complement strand
ATGTTTATACTTCCTGCGCTTGAATCATTTTAACCATATGTAACACCTGCATGTGTGGTTTTTTGTTGTTGTTGTTTTTAAAGGCTTTGATTTTGCCACCCCATTTGATTCCCATGCCACCCTAAGAGATTTTCTCCAGATTCTCTAGAAGCCACTCCTCAGTAAAAGGCACACGTCACCCTCTAGTTTTTCTAAAGGACTCTCAGACTATGAGGAGAAAAATTTGATGAAAAAGATATTTAACTTTTCGGTCTGAATGGCATGTGTCATGTCTGGAGGAAACATTTCCCTGCTCATTACCTGGTCGATACCATCCCTACAGTGAAGCAGGGTGGTGGCCAATGTTCCCTCTAAGCTGAGCGAGTGAGCAATCGCGCACTGCTCACATGGTCTCCCCACACAGAAAATCTGCGCTGCGCACAAAAAAGAAATCCAGTCTGAATTGGAATTAAAGTAAATACATGTGTTTATTTTATTTCGCTGATTTTCTGTGCGCGGAGACTGTGTCAGCAGTGCACGATTGCTCACGCGCTCAGCTTAGAGGGAACAGTGGTGGTGGCAGCATCATGCTGTAGGGATGTTTTTTGGCAGCAGGAGCTGGGAGACCACTCATGTACAGAGACATGCTTGATGCTTGATGCTAAGTTGCCTACCCAGAGTCCAGATTTGAGCCCAATTAAACATCTGGGATAAGATCTGAAAATGGCCATGCACCCACACTTTCATCCAAGCTGATGACGCTTGAGAGGTTCTGTAAAAAAAGAATTAGAGAAACTGCCCAAAGATAGGTGTGCCCAGCTTCTGTCATCATAGAAAGATGGCTGCAATTGTATTGAGCAAAGGCTGTGCATAATTATGTACAAGTTATATTTTTCCCCAAAAGTTGATTCTATTCACCTGGACATAACTAGCACCACTGTGGTGCTACTTTCAGTGAAAGTAACACCACTGTGGTGCTAGTTGGTGCTCAGAGAAATAGTTTTTATTTTAAATCAGGAAGCTCATAAAAAAAAACCAGGAAACTTAAATTTAAAGTTGCACCCTTCACAATAAGTGGAGGTGCTGTCAATGTTTTGATAACAAAGGTTCTTTATGTTATATTAAGGTTCTTAACATTAATTATGC
>NW_005188142.1:39630-41751 GCF_000239375.1 Pundamilia nyererei | reverse complement strand
ATCTCAGAGAGATTTGCATCTAGCAGGTCTCTCTCCTCAGTTATTGAGGAAAGTTGGTTACTCATTGAGAGATATTCAGCTGAATCTTGTAAGGAGTTTTTGTCTGAAATACAGATAAATAAGTAAAGATGTTTTTGAGAGCCAAAAGAACACTGTTGCTGATTTATTTTCCAGCTAAGCAAAATTATTTTTGAATTTTGCCATTATGGCACGGAACATGTTATATATATAACAGAAGAAAACAACAACAACAAAAATGTGTCCTGCTCTGAAATGAATCTATGAATGTTTCTGAGACCTCGTGCATTGATACTTGACTAAAAATTGTCTCCATTATAAAAATGCTCCTGTTAAGTTAAAAAAATATATATAACAAACATGTAACTGGCAAACAATGTTTGCAAAAAGGAATGCTCAAGGAGTCGGTGAAACATCTAATTTGTTGAAGAAGCTGGAAAAGGTCACAGAATCTGTTAGCCCAGTAACTGACTCAGGTTTAAATCTGATTAAATCTCTTTAATTAACAGAAAGCCTTGAGTTTCACTCATCTCAGGGTAAACAAACTCAAAGCTCTTAGTTAAATCTGTTTCCTGGAACAGGGCCCTGGAATGGACTTGATTATTTTTAATAAAACATTAAAACTTGGTGTGTGTTTAAATTGCCAGGGTGTGTACTTTCTTTTTACCATGCATTACAAGGAAAAGAGAAGTGAGAGAGAGACATCTTTTAATCTTTCTTTACCTACGAGTTGTTGTTTTTTTGTTTGGTTGTTTTTTGGTCAGTCGTATTCACAGATTTTTTTGTTGGTTTTTGGCATTTTTAAAAAATTGAAATCCAGCCTTGAGGGAGATTTGACTGTAGCTGACCTCTCGACCTCTTTTTTATTTTTTTTTAGACACACAGAAAATACAAATTAAGGAGCACATGCAAGGACTCGCTCAGTCTGGTCAAATTCTGAAGCCTCTCCAGCTCTCTGGCATTTTCAGTGAGGTTGGCATGCAGCAGGTCTCTGTTCTCAGTCATGGAGGCAAGTTTGTTACTCATCTCAGAGAGATTTGCAGCTGAATCTCGTAATGTGTCCTGATCTGAAATGAATCGATGCATGTTTCTGAGACCTCATGCATTGATACTTAAAGTTTCTCTAGCAAAATTCTAATTCAATAATGTAATTATTTGCCAGAATAAAAGGTTTTCAAGAATTACACTGTAACTGTTATGTTGATGTGGAACCAGACTCACAGTAGACCCCAAGAATGATGAGTGCAACAACCATGGAAAGGCTCAGCAGAGTCAGAGAGAGAATAACACCTGAATGGAAACTCCTCTTACAGCTCCTTGGGTCTGAAAGAAAGAGAAATAAGTGTTCAACAGTGACAGAAAAATATATATTATAAAAAATATATTAAAATACTTCTGTTCCCTTACCTCCTCCTCGGCATTTTGCTGAAGGTATTGAGTTATTAGGTTTGACATGGTCAACGTTGACATAAATGTCCTCCATCATTCGTAAGAACCCAGTTTAATTATCACATGGTCAGCTCTCCAGCACAGAATATACTTGTGTCACAGTTTCTCCTTTTCTCAAGTCTAGAGGAAGTCATATGACTAAGATGTTATTAATATAATAAGAGGAAACAACCTAAAACTAAGAAATTAGTATGAAGTTATCATTTGCCTTTGTATAGCAGATCTCTGACTAAAATAGCATTTATTTTTATTTTTTGGAAACCCATGTAGTGAAAGGCAAGTGGAAAGAAACCATATTCAATTCATTCTATTCATCTCATTCATGAAAGCTGTTGGCTGCTGGTAAACAACTTTCTTTTCTTAAATAGTCTCTATAAGAATATACAGAAACATTTCAGAAACATTTCCGAGATGAGGGACTGAAAATGTCAAAACAAATAATGATTAAAATTAATGAAGCATTTTAAAATCTGAAATAGTACAAATATGACAACATAGCAACTGTTTAAACTGAGGCATTTTAGTGTTTTTTTAAATGTGAAAATTTACGTTTGAAAGTTTTTGACATGCAAGAAAAGACAGGAAAAGCTCTGCAACGCTAAAATTAATGCACTGTTGAATTAAAAACATGCCACGCTCTGTTATCCCTGTGAT
>NW_005188142.1:29449-39498 GCF_000239375.1 Pundamilia nyererei | reverse complement strand
CTCTTTGTTATGGTAATTTCCAGTGCTTGCTGCCCTGGCTTCTGTGTTCCTTCGGTAGCAGTCTCCCCTCTCCGACCGCGGCCGCTACTGAAATAGGGAAGGTATGTGTAAGGTTTATACATTTATACTTAGAAATATTTACTCATATATGCTTAGAGTTTTATAATCAATTGCATATTGATAGGATGTCTGATCCTTAGCAGTCTGTAAAGACTGTGTGCCTTCCAGAGTGTTCTGGCATGCACACACACATCTTGGAGTCATGAGGTCATACCTTCTTTTACTGATTTATACTATGGGAGGACACCTACTCTGTATATGTCTAAGTATAAGAGCCCTTTGTTTAGATGGACCGCTGGACTCCTGGCACCAGCTTTGGGGAGTCTTCACAGGGTCACATCTTGACCCACTACACACACACACATACCTTCACGACACACAGACAAGGTATTCTTTGTATACATGTATACCTATGTAAGACGTCATATGTTAATGAACTTATGCATAGTCATGTAACCGCAATAAAGAGCAGTGTTACGAGGGAGCAGACGAGAGCGACTGGGGTCAAGCGAAGGAACGGCGCTCGTCATAGTTCTCTCCCTTGTGCACGAGATCAAAGAGCTCTGCTTGGTGTTTAATGCTTTTGCTGTTGTAGAAGAATAGAAGTCTGTGACAGACAGACCCATCAGTATGATTAGAAGATGTTCCGCGGCTGTGCCAAACCAGCCTCTCCAACACCATGCCCTGAACCTGCTACTCCACCCCTCCCCTGCAGCTGAGCTGCCAACCACACCCCGTCACAGGACTATTGTGACTGTCCTGGAGCTTAAAAACGTCAACAAAGTGGAAATCCTACAAAACAAAGGATGTTCATTCGCTTTCGTTTAGTCGACCCAACTGGGGTTATCAAAACTAAAGTTAACGCTAAGTACTGTAATCCAAATCTGACTGAGAGAGTTAGCAGGCCAGAATTTTTTTAAAAAGCCACAAGAAAGCACTGAGACACTGGCTGACACACAGATGAGGAATCTGAGACTAAGGAAAAAAGGGAAAATATATACGTGTCACAGGCAGAAATACAGACACCAGAAAACCATTTTTTTAATGACTGCAGAGGTCTGTCATACACCTGTAGAGAAAGATGTGTTTCAGTGAAAACGTGTTACTTTTAAAAAAGAGAAAAAGTAAAGTAAAAAGTCCTCCGGCCAGAGCATGTGTTACCTACATGGGAGGAGCATGATTCCCCCAGGGGCCAACAGCCAATCAGTGTGCTCACCCGTTCTCTCCTTGCTGTGGCAATTAAAAGTGTAGTCGGAGACTAACGCTGCTGCAGGCAAGTTATGGACTTGAGTTGAATCGGACTAAGGCAGGCAAGTGTGCGTTCATAGAACCAGTAAGTCACGTTGGGAACGTATTTTATTTCTGTTACTGTTAATGTACCAATGTAGACACCTGTTACTATTGCCTTGAGTTAGCAGCTATGCTGTAGGAATTGTCAGGAGTAGTGTCGTGGATGAGAGGAGGAGGACCCAAACGCTGGACTCGCAGGTAGGTAGGTGAAGGTGGGTGTTTATTGCCGATGGAGTGAACAAACAGAACAGAGGTAGGAAATGGCTGGCTGGACGGCTGACTGAATGAACCATATGACTGTTCCCACCACTAACACATGACCCTACGCTGTGTCACTGCATCATTCCATGTTTGGCACTGATCACCACCTGCACTCTTGTATATATCTTTCAACGTAGCACTCTTAATTCTTACTCTCATGTATATCTCATGCACATATCTTTCCACGTAGCACTTTTAATTCTTATCCCTACTTTTATTTTTTCCATGTCTATTTAAGTGCTATTTATGACACTATTTAAGTGCTATTTATGACACTATGTTTGCACTGAAGCACCGCAGCAATTTCCTAATGTTGTAAACCTGCTCAACATTTGGCAATAAAACCCTTTCTGATTCTGATTCTGATTCTGAACAAAGGACTGACTGAATGGCTGGCTGACTGAATGCAGGCGGAAACGACAACATAACATCAATGACACGACAGTGAATGAGTAGAAACAGAGGGCTTAAATACACAGACTGATGAGGATGACAATGAGAAACCGGTGAGTACACAGCTGAACATAATCTGGCTAATGACACGAGACGAGCTGACACAGGAAAAGCAGGAAGTGAGAACATGGAAGTGGCAAAATAAACTGAACATGAACACAACTGAAAACACTGGGTCACCGACCCAGGAACCCTGACAAGAATAAGTAAGTAGTAGCCTGGCTCCACAGGATATTCCTCATTTCTAAGTTGTTTCAGTTATTGTGGAGAGTTAATGTTCCCAAAGATTTTACCTGATGGAGTTACTAAGTTAGCATACGAATCAGTTCTTGTTTATAAAGCCTGTGTACACATGGCAGTCTTTGAGTGAGCAATTGTGTCAACTAGAGGGTGGTGTTGCCTCAAATGAGGGAATTGGCCTAAACTGATTATGATTCTTTATGCCATTCTGTTTGTTATTACTCTAAGCTAGGGGTGGGCAAACTACGGCCTGTTGGGCTTTTTATTCCGATTGGTGTGTCTCATCCATGTCTCGAGCCATGAAGTCAAGGGGCAGGGTACGCAGTGTGAAGTTACTCTAATTATGTACTCTGTGACCATGGCAGACCCGATGACACATTCATGCTTTTAAGCATCTATTTATTTGGATACACAGAGCTGCAGCTTCCAAGCCCCACCACATACCCCTATCCCCCGACTGAGGCTGGGAGCCATCTGGCAGAATCTACTCCATCTCTCTCTCTCCCCCCCCGCGAGCGGGAGAGGAGAGGGACTCAGCCCAGCCCACCGGGCCCTGGTCAAGCGACGGGGAGATGTGAGTTCATTTGGCCGCCCCCGAATTCAGCGGCGCCGGTGAAGCTTGTCTGGAGGTTGGCTGCATGGCAGGTAGATGTGCCACGGCTGGCACGGTCGTGAGCCCCAGCTCACAGGCGGCTGGGTAGATGTGCACCAGCCTCTGGTGGGGGTGAAGCCGGTCTGGCAAGCTCACCGATCTCAAGCTTGGCGCAAGCCATGCCCCACCACATACGCATTTGTGCTGTGAAAACTGTACAAGCCCGGGCTACTCTCTGTTGTTCTGCTCTGAACCTTTCTGCAACAATGAGTGGGCCAAAGTAAAGAAAAGTTGACAGTGAGTGCCGAGTGTTTAACAAGGAATGGACAACTAAATACTTTTTCACAGAAGTTCGGTCAAAGGCTGTATGTCTTATTTGCCAAGAAACAGTTGCGGTATTTAAGGAATACAACATAAGCCATCACTTTTCCAGTAAGCATGCAAATTATGCTAACAACCTGTCAACGCAAGAACGAATGACTACCACTCAGAGATTAGCAGCTAGTTTGCAGGCTCAGCAAAACACCTTTATCCGACAAACTACCATCCAAGAATCAAGCACAAAAGCAAGTTATTTACTGGCATTCAAATTAGCAAAGGCCAGCAAGCCATTCTCTGACGGGGAGTTTCTCAAAGAGTACATGGTAGAGACAGCAGGTGTCTTGTGTCCTGAGAGCAAGAACAAATTTGAAAAAATTAGCTTATCACGCAGGACAGTGACTCGCCGTGTTGAGCTAATCGACGAAGACTTAACTAGCAAGCTAAACAAAAAAGCGGAGTCATTTACATTATATTCCTTGGCACTGGATGAAAGTAATGACATAAAAGACACTGCTCAGCTTTTAATTTTTATCAGAGGGATTAATGGTAATTTTGAGATAACGGAGGAGTTTTTGGCCATGGAATCCCTAATGGGGAAAACGAGGTGAGAGGACTTGTATCACAGCGTGTCGGAGGCCACCAAGAGGCACAACCTACCTTGGAGTACACTCGCCAACGTCACCACAGATGGATCGCCAAATCTGACTGGAAAAAAAGTCTGGTTGCTCAAAAGAATCCAGGACAGGGTAAAAGAGGACAACCCTGTGCAGGAGGTAATTTTTTTACACTGCATAATCCACCAGGAAGCACTGTGGAAATCTGTATTGCACCTTGATCACATAGTGAAGCCAGTTGTAAAATGCATTAACTTTATTAGAGCAAGGGGACTTCAGCATCGTCAGTTTATTAAGTTTCTTGAAGAAATTGACGCTGATCACCAGGACTTGCTTTACCACTCCAATGTCCGTTGGTTAAGTTTGGGGAAAGCATGTCAACGAGTGTGGGAGCTCAGAAAGGAGATTGTCTCGTTTTTGGAGCTACTTGAGAAAGATGGTGTTTATCCTGAGCTGAGTGACACAGATTGGCTTTGTGATTTAGCTTTTGCTGTGGACATACTGGCACACATGAATGAGCTGAATGTGAAGCTATAAGGGAAAGACCAGTTTGTACATGAAATGTACACAAACATCAGGGCCTTTAAAACCAAGCTGGTTTTATTCTCAAAACAAATGTCACATAAGTCGTTCGCTCATTTTCCCACACTGGCTATGCTGAAAGAGGCACCTCAACATGTGAAAAAATACAGGAAATCACTGGATGACCTCCATGAGGAATTCTGCCGTCGGTTCTCTGATTTTGGGAAAATTGAAAAGCCACTTCACCTGTTGTCATGTCCCTTCACACAAGACCCTGAAACAGCGCCACAGGAGTTGCAGTTGGAACTGATTGATCTGCAATGTGACACTGTCTTAAAGGAGAAGTTCAACTCTCTTAAACTGGATAAGTTTTATGCATCATTAAACATAGCCAAATTTCCAAAGATCCAGAAGATGTCACACAGGATGCTGGTGTTGTTTTGCTCTACATATGTATGTGAACAGACTTTCAGTGTGATGAACAACAACAAAGCATCCCATAGATCCCAGTTGAGTGATGAACACCTCAGATCTGTTCTGAGAATTGCCACAACAAATCTAACACCAGATTTCGACGCACTGACAAAAAAGGGTGATCAACAACACTGTTCCCACTAAAAGTGAATGTAAGTATTAACACTATAATGCCTTCTTAATGTTTTTCTTTGATATGTATGCATCTGGTGCTGTCCTGGCCCGTTATGTAAATTTTAAAATTCAGTGTGGCCCCTGAGCCAAAAAGTTTGCCCACCCCTGCTCTAAGCTCTGTTTCTGGTATCTGGATCTGTCCTTTTGTAATCTGGTATGGTGTTCTCTGTAATACTGAAGTATGAGAAATGCTAAACAAGCAAGAGAGATGTTTATGTTATTTCTTATTTGTATTAATTACAGAACCACATCCTTACTTGCCAGCGAGAGTGTGTTTGATATGGGCTCGTGGCAAATAAAGTTCTTCCACTCTGACATCATTCCCCATCTCTGACTGGACGTTATTACCAGGGAACAGTACCGAATCACGTTTCAGAGATAGTGGTCCAGGGCGTCCGCTATAACTAGTAAATTAGATTACTTTATGAATAAAAGAATTAAAATAACACAGGTAGCACCACATCCTTTTTTGCATCAGAAGGAGCTTTTGTTATTTTATGGTTTTCATTCCATTTGTTCATTTAGCAGTGAAAATAGCAGAGGCCCACTTGTGATAAGATTCTACATGCATGCATACAACTAGTCTCAGGAGTGATCTTGGTATACTAAGTTGAGAAAGTGGTATTACTATTACTAAAGTGATATGATTAAAATATGTGATTAATACATCAGAAAAGAAATCTGCCACCACACAGTGCAATGTCCAATATTAAACAGCGACTGGGTGATTTAGGTTCCTCACAGAAGTGTAACCTCACAAATCTAGGTGTTATTTTTGATGAAGCTTTTTCTCTGGAGTGAAACTTAAATCAGATAGTAAGAACCTGCTTTTTTCATTCGAGGAACATCTCAAAACTTAGATCTATGGTGTCAACAACTGAACTTGAGGTGATAATCCATGTTTTTGTCTCTACAAGACTCCACTATTGTAATAGTCTGTTTCTGTCTAAACAAGAAAAGGCTAGCTTGTCTACTGGTTGTTCAAAACTCTGCAGCGAGACTGACTCGCTCAAACAAAGGAGCTCATATTTAAGTCCCGTTTTAAAGTCGCTACACTGGCTACCAATCAGATTTAGGTTCCATTTTAAAATTCTACTTTTAACCTTTAGAGCACTACAGGGGCAGGCTACTCCCTATATTGCTTGTCTGACTTGTATACATACCCCTTCTCGTAGCCTGAAGTCATCAAATCAAAATCTTTTAGCTGTCCCCCACACTCATTTTAGAACTCGAGGGGACCGATCTTTCCAAGCTGTTGCACCCAGACTGTGGAATGCACTTCCTCTATTTCTACAACACCTGGACTTGGTGGAGACCTTCAAAAGGCAGCTAAAGACAATTTTATTTCTAAAAGCTTTTAATTAGACCAGGGATTTTATGATGTATTTATGATTGTATTGTTTTTTTGTTGCCTCTCTTGTTAAGCACTTTGTGACATCTGTCTGTGAAAAGTGCTATATAAATAAACTTTTACTTCCTTACTTTGCGCAGTGGTAAACCATATCTGGTTTACCTTGAAATCGAAATTATTAAACAGTATGTGTGCTATCTTGTAAAAATTAAGGTATGATGGTACAAATGAGCAAAATAGATTATTTAGACAAAAACCACGATTTTGCAGTAATTACTAGCTTGTGATGTTATGGTAATTTTAGCACATTTTTCAGAAAAATATTTTTGCAGTAAAATTTTTTAATATCTAAATATTATGCCAAAAATGAAAGTTATATATTGCTTCTTGATTCATGACAATTAATTGTTTCCAATACAGAGACATGCATTTTGGAGCTGGCAGTCTATTGCTGTTGCCATTTGGCAGTTTTTCATTGTAATTCTTACACACAAACAAAAGAAAATGGAAGAAAATCCATTAATTAAATCAATTTTATTATACTGGTTATACCAGTGGTTTTTCAAACTTTGTAAGAGCTAAACATCAGATTAATTCAGTTCTAATTATACACTGCCAAATCACAGTAACAATCTCTTCAAGGCACTTTATATTGTAAAGTAAAGACCTTACAAGAGCAAAGGTTTGCTGCAGATTCTTTTTTTGTCTTTCAACTTAAAAAGTGCGCTGTGTTGGTCTAATGCGTGTGTGAAATGACATTAAGGTTCCAGGAAGTGATGCAAGATAATGCTAAAATATTTTCCGAAATTTTAAAAAATTATTCATTATCAAAGTATTCTAAACTATGAACACATACATATAGTATTGTGCAAAAATCTTGGGTGACCTCACATTTCTTTATATTTTGAAAGGAAAATGGAAAATCTGTTAATTTACTGAAACAAGTCCAAATATACATAGTAATACACCATGTACAGCAAAACCAGAATCTGACTGATTATAATGATGTTGAAAAGTAACATTTGGTATGGCAATGACTGCTCTTTAAACAGCCTAAACTCTCTTAAACTTTCATGTAATTTATTTAAGTAGTCTTCAGGAATAGTTTAGATTACTTGAAGGATTTTCCTATTGCCTGTAACGATGATCCCACACTGTATTGTGCTCTGAGGCTAATCGTGACTGATATGGCATGCTGTTACTACAATAACAGTGTGTTTGGGGTCACTGTCAAAAAAATAACTTGTTGCCAGTCAAATGCTTTCCAAATGGCATTACCTGGTGGACAGAAATCTGACGGTACTTTACCATGTTCACACTTCCCTCAGTGTTGACAAATTCCTCAACACCACTGGCTGAAGTGTAGCCCCAATTCATGACAAAGCCTCCACCATGTTTTACAGATAGCTGTAGACATTCACTGTTGTAGCTCACCCCTGAATTAAATTTGGTTTCATCACTCTACTATACATACCACCACATATTTTAACTACAAACAGTAGATAGTAGATAGATCAATGGAAGGGCCAGATATAAGATATCTATATGTGACACATACTCCTTTGCATCTTTCCTTGACCACATAACAGTTTCCACTAATATCAAGGAACAATAATTTTTTAAAAAGGAGGCACGAGTTAACTTTTTGGACTATTCAACCAAGACTGCCAGAACTATGTATGCACTGATGGCTGATCTGGGGGGTGACAAACAGGAGGGAAACAAAACACTGGTGAAAGTAACACAGATGAGAACAGTCGTAAAAACAGGTGAAAACAGAATCAAGAAGTAAAACTAATACAGGACGCAAATGGAAAAGAGGAAACATGCAAACGAGAAGTAGCACAGGCATGAATATAAACACTCAATAACACAGAAATCAAATGGAGAAATGAACAGAGAAAAACTGCAGGAAATAAAACTACCTCTCAAAATACCTAATAAAAATCAATATTTGAAACAAATGTGACACAACTGAAAGAATAAAGTAAAAAAAATGTTTTTAAAGACTCAATAATAGTGTCAAAATAAAATAATTTATTGACATAACAATGAAATCAAAACAGGATTTCTTTTAATAAATACAAAACTCAGAACTGCAAAGCTGGAATAAAAATACAAAAATAAACAGAAAACATAACCACCTATATTTAGCTCTGCTTGTTTTGTATAATGATATTCCTCTGACAGTCTCCACTGAAAGGAAAAATGCACATCAGCTACAACAAAATACCTCATCCTTACAGAATACAACTAACCGAAATTAAAATATAGATTTATAATCAAAGCTTAAACACAAAAACATTTATGAATAGATGATCTTTAAGAAACTGTACAGTGGTTTGGTGTTTTTTCACATATCCACTTCAGAGAAGTTGAACAGGAAAGATCATTCCAGGACTTTTTCTTATCTTTTCTGACATGTACACAGTCTTCTTTTCCACCACCATCATCAGGTTGAGCTTCTGCCCAGTACCTACCAAGCCAGTAACAATAACATCAGCTTATTTTTTATCAAGTTTAAATTCAGATGTTTGGTGTGGGTATGGAGGGTTTCATAGGAAAATTTCATATGACAACCATTTTCTTTTAAGGACATAGCATTTGTTAAACAGGTCTTTACAAAGTATACAGGCAGACAAACCCAGCAGGACATCAGGTGTGATATAATATCTTGTTTTAACTAAGGTTGCCAAAACAAGTCATCATTTAGCTTTAAGCATTTGGCCTTGTAGTTTGGCTCAACCCACTAATATGTTGACTCACCAATGAGGCATTGATGTGTAGGTTATCAAATAGATTAAATTTACTGAAAGTAATAACTTAACCAAAGTGAAGACTTACGTCAGACTTAGTGGAGTTCCATCTACCCATTTCCATGTTCCCTCCCGTTCTTTGTCATTCAAACCAATCCAAACTTCTTCTGTGGTGATTGTAGAGAGGAAGTTCTGTTTAACATGAAGAAAAAACATGCTATTTTAGTCTTGAACCACAATTTTAGCCTATGTAGTTTATTCCAATTTTATCAGGCATCTCTTTTAAAAATGCCAAACCAGCAATAATTAAAACTTTGAGTTTTCTCGCTACATGTTTCTTGCAACATTCTTCCTCAGCTCTAAATATAAATTTTCTTAAAAGCTCATATATTAAGAAAATATTAGTTATAACTGTTGGGGTTATCTCTGTTTCATCTGTATTATTGTAGTACAATATAAAGCGCTTTGAGGCAACTGTTGTTGTGATTTGGTGCTATATAAATAAAATGTAATTGTCACGGCTGGGGCAGCAGTCGTGTGATGTAGTGAAGGAGGACCCAAGTTGCAGACAACGGCGGTGATGCGAGTGAGTTTATTTACGGTGAACGATAATGAACTGAAGTGAGGATAAAACTAAAAAACTAAACTGGGGAAAACTAGTGAACAAACCTGAAATCATGCAAAATACGTGAAAACAGCACGGAGAATGTAGGGCAGAGATACACAGAATAACACAGACGGAGCGACGTCGAGCAGAGGCAAACACACTATAAATACACATCAGGTAATGAGGAAATGACACGCAGGGTGGACACAGCTAAAACTAATGGGCATAATGAGATTTCCTGTTTTACCTTCAAAGTAAAACAGGAAATTCATAGACTGTTTTACAAACACAAACTCAGAGATACGAACAGAACACCGGGAGAAGACACAGGTAC
>NW_005188142.1:26807-28577 GCF_000239375.1 Pundamilia nyererei | reverse complement strand
GGAGGTCAGTTAAACGAAAAGGAACAACGAAAGGAATTAACATGCGAAGCTGATGAAACAGCTAATGAAACGTTCCCAAGGCCATCAGAACGGCCCAGTGTGCCCACGGAGAAAATGCTCTTATATCAAAGGGATGAACAGAATAAAAGAGAGAAGCAACTGCTAACCATTTATGAACATTGGAAAGGCCAGGTCAGAGTATACAGAGAAGACCTGAAAAATGATTTATCAGATTCAGGGTTAGCAGAAATGGCTGATGATATTGAAAGGACAGTAAATGATATGACAAAAGCATACAGTGAATATAGAGAGCGTAATGAACCATCCCATGTCATAAGGTGCAAAATGGACTCTTGTTTTATTTTGATATTATGAAAATCATATCTGAGCGTTTAGCAGCTATAGATGAGTATGATGCAGATAGAGAAAGGCAGCGCAGATAGAGAAAGGCAGCGCCTCCATCAGCTCTTAGCTTATGAACATGCTAAGTCCATATTTGGTACTGCATCACAGTCAAGTTACCAATCTGAAGCAAGCATTGCAACCCAAAAGAATCAATGCTGCTGCAGAATTAGCTGCAAAAGAAGCTCAGTATAAAATCACACAAGAGGATGTGATTTTATACAAAAACAAAAAATAAGAGAAATGGAAGAGAAACACAGGAGGGAATTGGATGCACAAAGGTCTGAACTAGAGCGTTTACAAGCAGAAAAGGAAAGGCAAGCAGCACGTGCAAAATTAGAGATTTATGACAAAGAGTTGATATGGACAGTCAGTTAATGTTACAGAGCAATGGGATGTCTGTTATCAACCAAAGCTTTGAACAACCAGCCTCAGAGCTCTCTACAGGTTCATATCACCCGCATGTGGAACAATATGCATCCATCCCTGTCAATAATCCTCTACAACAACTGCACTCACAAATTGTCACTCCATCGCCTCCCACAGACGTATTGCAGCTGGCTAAAGCTATTCAAGACAGCATAGCAGTAAGCAGAATTCCAATGCCAGTGCCCGTCGTGTTCAGCGGAGATCCCATCACCTACATCGAATGGAAGGCTTCCTTCATCTCACTGGTGGGCCACAAAGGTATATCTCCAGCTGAAAAACTGCATTTGTTAAAAAGGTATATCACTGGTCCTGCTCTTAAGTGTCTTGAGGGCATGTTCTACCGCAGTGATGAAGAGGCATACAAAGATGCATGGAAAAGACTTGACCAACACTACGGTCAGCCATTTGTTGTTCAAAAGGCATTCAGAGACAAACTGTCAAAGTGGCCTAAAATCCACTCAAAAGATGCAGAAGGTCTACGGGCCTTTTCTGATTTTCTCACAACCTGTCTGCAAGCAACACCACATGTAAAGGGCTTAGAGATACTAAGTGACTGTGAGGAAAACCAAAAGTTATTGCATAAGATTCCAGAATGGCTTGCCACACGTTGGAACCGTCAAGTCACAGTTGCTCTCATGAAAGGCAAAGATTTTCCCTCTTTCAAGGATTTTGCAGAGTTTGTAGCACTCGAGGCAGAAATTGCATGTAATCCTGTGACTTCTTCATATGCACTCTATTCATGCAGCTCATCCTTGGAGAAAAGGTACATAAGGGAGACCAAACCAAACAGATCTGTGACTCAAGTCTTCACTACACAAGCCACAGTACAAGGAGAAAAAACTAAGTCAAATGACACAAGGTTAAAGGTGGCCTGCATGTTCTGCAAAGATGAAAGTCATCAGTTGTCAAAGTGCCCAAGCTTCTCAGAGAAGTCACTAG
>NW_005188142.1:0-7895 GCF_000239375.1 Pundamilia nyererei | reverse complement strand
AATTTAAAAAACTAAAAGCCATAGAATTAAAACATGTAGGATAGGGTGAACAAATGTGTCTTCCACTTAGTTTTAAAAACTAAAAATGGTCTTTTTTCTGGCTCTAGGAACCTTTAGAAGGCCAGAGTCCTGAGATCGTGGAGCACTGGATGGAACTTAAAGGTGTAAAAGGTCGCAGAGGTGCCAATCCGTTTAAAGCCTTGTAGGTGAGCAGCAGGACCTTAAAATCTAATTGAACCTGACAAAGTAGCCAATGAAGAGATCTCAGTACAGGGGTAGTGTGCTCAAATTTCCCAGTTCTTGATAAAATGCAAGCAGCTGCATTTTGCACCATCTGTGGACCTCTGAAACGTTTCTTTGGTAGCCCAGAAAGAAGAGCGTTACAATAATCAATACATGAAGACACAAATGCATGGATAGGAACCCCTGCAGTGTCGCTTGACAAAACGTATCTGATTCTGGCTATGTTCCTCAAATGATAAAAGGCGGTCTTTGTTATCTCTTTTACATGAGACTCGAAGGAGAGCACCATGTCCAACCACACACCCAAGTTTTTTACCTTATCCCTGCAATTTCTGAGACCTGTCATCAATTTTCAAGATGAAATTTTGGGACAAGTGCTGAAATTTTTGTGGCCCAATGACCATCAACTCTGTCTTATCAGTATTTAGGAGCAAGAAATTATCAGATAATCAGCCCTTAATTGCAGATAGACAAGATTCTAGTTTAGAGACTTCAGCACAATTTCAAATGGTCAAAGGAACATAAACCTGCAGGTCATCAGCGTAACAATGAAAGGTTACATTAAAAAAAAACACAAAACAAAACACAGTATAGTAAATGTACGCAGTCAGAACAGAGTACAACATTAAAATGGAAATGTAGAATAGAACAAGAATCACAGTTAACAGTTAAAACATGTAGAAATATATGCTCTCCAAGAAACTGTACAGTGGTGTTATGGTAGTTTTTTGCAGATCCATTTCATAGAAGCTGTACATGAAATATCATTCCAAGTCCTCCGATCTTCAGCTCTTATGTGCACACAATCTTCTTCACTATTTGGTGAGCCTCCATTATTGGGTTCATTTGTCGCCCAGTTCCTAAAGAACAAAGGTTTTATATAAGAACATATCAGTAAGATGAAGAAATTGAGTGTGGGGATTTAATTCCCTATAAAAAAATATGACAATGACCCCACTGTCTGGTGCAGTTGTCAACAGTGTTCCATGGATTCAAATCTACTGTGTCCTTTCTGTGTGCAGTTTGCATTTTCTCTGCCTGTGTGGGTTCTCTGCCACTTCATCCCACAGTCCAAAGACATGTGTGCAAACTGAATGGTGGAGAAAATGGATGGATCGATGTATTTGTCATGAAATGCTTAAAAGGTCGTAACTGAGTTCTTCTGCCCCCCCAAAAATGGTAAAAGGCCTGTATTTGTATAGCACTTTACTAGTCCCTAAGGACCGCAAAGCGCTTTACACGTCCAGTCATCCACCCATTCACACACTGGTGATGGCAAGCTACATTGTAGCCACAGCCACCCTGGGGCGCACTGACAGAGGCGAGGCTGCCGGACACTGGCGCCACCGGGCCCTCTGACTGCCACCAGTAGGCAATGGGTGAAGTGTCTTGCCCAATGACACAACGACCAAGACTGTCCAAGCCGGGGCTCGAACCGGCAACCTTCCGATTAGAAGGCAAACTCCCAACTCTTGAGCCACAATCGCCCGTGATTGTCATGTAGTCAGTAGCATCCATCTTTAACCCTTTGCCCTTATTTTGGCTCAACCGACTGACATGTAAGCTTACGGATGAGATTATTTTGCATACATCTCTGTTCATGAAAAAATACATCTGCTGGAAATCCAGTAAATGTAATAAACTGAACCAAAGTGAAGACTTACGACAGAGTCAGTGGAGTTCCATCTACCCATTTCCACTGTCCCTCCATTCCATTGTCAGTCAAACCAATCCAAGTGTTTTCTTTGATGATTGTAGTGAGAAAGTTCTGTTTAACATAAAAAAAAACATTTTATTTATTTTTTAACCAGAATTTGGCATGTGCTGTCTGTACTAGTTTTGTCTAAACATATCTATTGAATACATGAAAAGAAAATTCTTAATTTCTTTGTCACATTTCTCACAATTAACTAAATTTATTTGCCCCTTGAAAACTAAACACAGGTCACATTAGGGTGGAGAACCAGTGTATACCTTCATCTTCAGCTCCCTTGCTTGTTTGGGTTTTTTTTTACACATTTTGTTGTCCTATCTTTTTTCTTCCTCCTCACTTCATGTTTCTGATTGTTCCATCGTTAGCTGGCTGACTACATAAAATGTTTATTTAAGCAGACTGAGGGTTTCAATAAGTCATATGTACATTCACAGAAAATGCCTGGTGCTAGCTAGAGTTATTATTTTTTCTAATGAATTTTTATTTTTATTTCCTTTTATTTATTTCAATGTTAATAATTTTTAACCAAACTAACTAATCCTAAACTATCCTATAACTAAGCTTTATATATTTTTTAAATTTATTTTAGTTGGTTTTCCAATTTCAAAAAAATATTTCAGTTAGTTCCAATTTTCATTCTCCGTCCATCAATCCATCCATCCATCCATCCATCCATTCTTTTCCTCTTATGCTTGTCAGGGTTGCCGGGCGGCTGGGGCCTATGCAGACTGACATAGGGCGAGGGGCAGGGTATGTCCTGGACAGGTCGCCAGTCTGTCACAGGGCTAAGACGGAGAGACAACCATTCGCACTCACGTTCACACTTTTAGGCAATTGAGAATGACTATTAATTAACCTAACTTTTATTCTAGCTTTTATTTAATTTCAGTTAAGTTAAAAAAAAAGTCACATCTATTTTTAGTTTTTTTGTTTTAGTTAACTATAATAACCCTGGTACTATACAGAATAGCTCTCCACAGTGAGACCGAATAATAGATGTTTCTGGGTTTTATGTTCAGATATATTGAATGAATGTTGAAAGGTTAACAGAAACACATAAAATGAATGAATAAATTAACTGCAATATACATGCACTGTACCTGTTCTTTAGAACTGTCTATCACCACCAGATCTGCTCCTTTGTCTCTACAGTCCCGTCTAGCTTCACCCCAGACACCAGAGATTCCAGAGAAGAAATAACAGACACTGAACATTTTCCATCCAGTAGGACACATTTTCACTGGAAGAAACATCAAGCAAAAGAGAATCCAGTGTTGTGGATTTTATCATTACATTTATACCTGTATGCACTAGACATTTGATTTGATATACCTTTATTAGTCCCACAAGGGGAAATTTCATAAGGCTGCCGACCTATTGCACGCGATGGCGGCGCCATCTTACCCTCCGACCATACATACATTACACAAAACATCACATGGGGAAGACAGGTCAGAGAGGTATAACAATGGAAAATGCACCACATGAGGAAAGATAAGGAGAAAAAAAAAATAACTCCCCCCAGACTGAGCTCCAACAGGGAGATCGGTTTGAGAACAGAAAAAAAACACCTCTGCACATAGCACATGAAAAAAAAAAAAAAACTCTTAATACACCAAAGAAACACATGACAAGCAACACAGGTGGGTAAAGGGTGAGAGACAGCCGATTTAGACAGTACATCTGGGCCTGCGTGCGCTGGTCTCCTTGATCCCCGTCAGCATCGGAAGGGAATAAGCGTCGAAGGCGTTTGGAAAGGGAGGGGGGATGAATGTGTGCATATCAGTGTATATGTATGTGTGTGCGTGTCCAGAGTTCAGCTGAGACAGTGTCCTTCGCCCTGCTAGGCTAAGTAAACAGTGTTCCAGCCAACCCAGGTGGCCTTGCATGGAATGGGAAGGAACAGACTAAACAAAGTCGTTATCGGGGTGTTGTTGTTCAGCTCCAGCCTTGCAGCTGGCGCCAAAGGGGTACCCGCATAAGTGATGGTGATTTTTACTTTAGTGCGAACAGCTCATATGACATGTAATCATAGTTAGTTTCATAAAGTGTGTAATCATATATACTCATAAATATACTATGCATACTCACAATGTAGTGTTTTTATAGTGGAGTCACTGTGTTAAGCATTTAACCTGCATGTTCAAATCACATGACCCATATATTTAGGTTAAATATATCCACCATTGTATTAATGAAAAATATCTGTGCTACTTGTCGTATGAACAAATGTTGATTAATACTGTTTAAAAATGTAACAGTGAGGATTAGAAAGAAACCTTTGATAGCTTTATGGCCTACTGTGACTAGTCCAACAAAGGGTTAATTCAACTTGGCACTGCTAAGGTATGTGCATGGGACATTTCTTGGCATTCAGCTGCATTTAATTCTATAGCAGAAGCACGCAGGGGTTTGAGATGGCTGTGCAGCGGGAGGATGCAGCTGTGTTTAACTGGACTGCTTTGCGGCGTGTGCTGCCCTTCAACTGGCTGTACAACAGAAGCATGCAGTTGTTTGGATGGCTGCAAAAGCAAGTTCCTGCCGCCTTTTCTGGGGCTATAAGCTAAAAAACATGAGCCCCCGCAACTAGCTGTAAGATAAATGCATAGGCCCCTCTAACGGCTATAAGGAAAAAACATAGGGCTCCTTCCTGCTGCCAGATAAAAGCATCCAGTTATGTGAACGGCTGTAAGGTAAAAGCAGACGGCTCTGTGAATGACTAAAGCCAGAAGCGTACAGCCTTTCAATACTTCGATAAGCAAAACAAACCTGGCCTCTGCAGCAGGCACAAGTTCTTGCTCTCGCCTCAAACACCAAGAAGGCGATGAAATAACCCATACTCAGCATGGATAGCAGCTTATGTCTAGCATGCATGCTCAACAAAGGTATTAGATAGATTAACTGATTAACTGCCTTTCTGTAGACTTCCAGACTCACTTTGGCCATAAAGCTGACAAAGGGACCCTATGCAGTGATGGATGAGATTGGTTTTCAAGACGTTATGGTGTAGGGTCGTGTATATCATAAGTGGAAGATGAAAAGGAAAAAATAGAGGATGATAGTATACCTAAAAATGGGAGGGGGGATCATTGTCCCTATATAAGATGAGTCCGATATGCATTGGGAACCTTTTTTGTCCGCTATTGTCTGTTTTGTGTGATTTCTGATCTGCGTGCGCATGCGGCAAACACCCCGGGGGAGCTTTTTCCTTTTTCCTATGTTTTGCTGAACTTTGTTGTTCAATAAAACAACTGGCATAGAATTCTGCTCTTCTCTTGTGATTTTTGTGTTTGGACATTTAATTGACATCTGAATGCAGGAGCCTACTCCTTTTTAACCAGAGTGGCAGCTGAACCAGCTCTTCAATTTGCGACTCAACACCAGACCAGCAAATAACCTGTAATGATCTTTAGATCTCTATTTAATTAACTGGGAAAAGAATTTTAATTCCTCTGGACTTCTTTTTCAGTCTATTATCATATTCCATTGATTTTGTTTAGTGAGATCAAATTGTCACTCGCTTGACAGTGGCTCACAAATTACACCTTGACTGCGGTGATGGTCTGTTGCCAGCCATTACATCACCTAATGCCAAAGCCAAAAGAAATAGTTAGACACTAGATGTTGTTATATTATCAAAAATGTGTGATTTAGGAAGTTGAAAGAGCATAATTAAGGAGCTTCATTCCCCCAAACATTTTTGTTTCTGGTGTTAGCTTGATCTGGGTTCATTCTCCAAAGTGCAATTAAAATCATGGTTATGGATAATCATGGCACAAAAAAGACACACACACATCAGCGCTGTAACTTATCACCTAAACGTCTGAGTTCCAAGTTATATTTGAAGTATTATAGCATGCCTGTGCGGACTAGGTCAGTTCAGTTTTGGCTGAGTAGTTGCAAGGCTAAAATACTGAAAGACAAATGTAATACACATTTCATAACATAATATAATGGGGAAGGATCATAAGGCACATGGGATGAGAGACTATGTAAATAAAAAAGGAAGTAACTAACACTGAGGCCAGGACTAAGACATACAAACCTGACACAACTAAACAGGGAAACTGGACAGACATGGAGATATGACTATAAGACAGAAAAAACAAATATTGCATAACCAAAGCACATAGACTCTGTCACGGCTCGGGCAGCGGCCGTGTGAAGAGTGGAAGGAGGACTCAAATGTAGTACTTACTCAGACGTGAGGGCGATTTATTAACAATACCAAACATAAAGTGGAGATGGCAAAACAGAACTAAGGATGAACTAAACTGGGAGAAACTACACCAAGGAGTAGCAAACCTGAACATGAAGGGAGAACAGCAGGGAGAGCACGCAGGGGATTTCACAGAGTATGAACACAGACGACACGACGAGGAACAGAGGCAAACACACACTATAAGTACACAGAGAGACACTGGGAAATCACACACAGGTGGGAGACACAGCTGGACCTGATTAACCTGACGAGACAGGGGAACACTAACACCAGGGACCAATAGAGGGAGCACAACCCCAGAACCCAGTATCTGAAATCCCAAAACACAAACCATCCCAAAACAGCCCACGAATAATAATGAAAATAATAACAATAAAAAACACAAACACAAAATCACTGAGTCATGGACGCAGGACCATGACAGACTCAGCTAGAATACCACCTATGAATATGAACTAGAATATAAAAGAAACTGCGAACAGAGAAAACAATACATAACCAGTGAAAATACTAACCGCTAATATGAAAACAAGAGCCCAGCTTAAACACAAGTGATTCTCAAAACCGAAAAGAAATGTATTCCAGGAAGGAATGTGTTTTTTGTACCAGTCATATTTGTTTTGTAAATGTGAATTTACAAGAAACAGGAACGCTCAGTAAACCCTTTTACAAAGACATACAACAGCTCAGACAAGGACTCACTCTGGTTGAACAAACTCTGCAGCCTCTCCAACTCTTTGGTCATTTCAGTGAGGTCAGCTTGCAGCAGGTCTCTCTCCTCAGTTATGGAAGAAATTTGGTCACTCATGGCAGAGACATTTGCATTTTGAAGGTCTCTCTCCTCACTCATTGAGGAAAATTGGTTATTAGCAGACAGAAGTTTGCTTGAATCATGATCTAAAACAGACATGTTTTTGAGACTCAGACAACACCAGGCATTTGTTCTTTGACTGCTTCTGACTTCTTCTGATTAATTTTATCCTATAAAACATTTTATCCTAAACTGTTTTACTTGTCTTACTTTGTGTAAACATTACCAAGTTTACCATATTTCATTAGAAAATGGTAAACTATGGGCTATCCAAAAAAGAAAAAGAAAAGCTTGTGATCATTAGAACAGATATCAATAACCAACACAACTTACAGAGGAAACCAAGAGTGACAAGTCCAGCCAACAGGAAGACACTCAGCAGGCTCAGACACAAAATAATAACCAAATACAAACTCCTCTTAGAGCTCCTTCGACCTGAAAAGACAGGAAAAATAAATAAATATATAAAATAAAACAAGGACCCCAACAAAGTGTAAAACAGTAGAGATGTTAAAACACCCATTATCTTTTTTTTTTTTTTGACCCCACTTCTTTCTTACCTGTGTGATTTGTTGAATGTGTTGGGTTGACACATTTGAGATGTTCAGTATTGACATAAATTTCTTCCATTGCATGAAAGGATGTTGATGTGGTTATGAGAGCTCAGCTCTGCAGCACAGGACACTGTGTTTTTTTCATGCTCAGAGAAAATCACCTACTTAATATGTGGTTTGTGCAGCTGCTACCACTGAAACTGTATCTGTTCTTGGCCTGTGTATTTATATAGCCATGTGAAAGGATAGAGAAAACAATCTGCAAAAGAAAAAAAGAGGTTTGAGAGGAACATTTATATAACATATACATACACATATATATATATATATACATATATACATACACATATA
>NW_005188141.1:75243-79682 GCF_000239375.1 Pundamilia nyererei | reverse complement strand
AAAAAAAAAAAAAAAAAGAGAATGTTATCAGAGAGAGACATGAACAAGAAAGTCTTTAAGAGCCATTAGTTGACAGTTCAACACTTACAGCATAATCTAATACTAGTGAGAGCACAATTTCCACTACGTGCCTAATGTCCTATATCACGTATGAACTAATTACCCCAGATTATACATGTACTGATTATGCACACACATTGTACCCCAGTATATACATGCTGCTGTCTATAGTAAATGCTGCTGTGCTGGTGACTCCTGATGAAGGCTCTTAGGGTCCTGTTGATACAGTTCTAAGTATTCCAGGACCCATGTGTGGGGATGTGTCAATGGAAAATTGTACTTAGTAGTCAGTATAATCTTTTAATGATATAAGTTTGCATATGGTAGAATACTGCATGTAATCATTTGTGTTTAGAAGTATATTGTCATGGTCTTGCTAGCAGACCATGGGGAGTTGGGGAAATAGGACCCAAACGCCGGACTCTTCAGTGCAACAGTGTTTATTTACAAGGTGGTGAAGTAAACAACAATAAATCCCCCCATTTCCCAGACTCCCGTGTAGTGTCTTCTTCCAAAAGTCCCCGTGTAGTGCTCTCTGCCCCAGTGTCCCTGCACTCCCCGTGCTCACTGCTCCTTCTTGTCCCACACTCCTCCTGACAACCCTCATAGATGAGGAGAGAGCAGCAGGACGTGAATTCGGGTCTGGGCAGGTGTTTTTAGTCTTGTCCGCGGCGCTGGGATTCAGTCTGATGATCCGAACCACCAGTGAGACGTCGGAGGGTGAGAAACACCATTTTGGTATATAAAACGGCCACAAAGGTTTAACCCTTTAAGACCTACCATAGAACCAAGTCTGCCAGAGCTTACTTTATACTTTTACATGCTGTAGTTCCATTTTTGGGAGCATTTCAAGTTGATATACATCAATACAACCATTACAGCCCAAATTTTAATAATATGTATTCATTAAGTGCATAGTAATTACATACATTGCAAAAAAGTGTAATAAACTACAAAAAAATGTAAAATCGTTTTTGTGTTTTTAAAATATATTTCTAGTTAGAGAAATTTAAGAGGCTTATCCCTCAAAATTGTAAATACAAAAAAGTTGCACAAACTAGTTTCCCACCACAGGAAATTTATTTTGAGTGTCTTCATAGTTTTATTTTTGAAATACACCAATTTTTATATACTGCAGGAAAAACGAAAATAAATATTATAATGCAAATTTGCAAAATAACAGCATATGCATCAAAATAAACTATTTCCATCAGTGCAATATGAGTCCTAAGCATCCCAGAAACGACACAGAAAGACATAAAGTCAAAGATAACTTTTAAAAACACCAGTAGAGGCTCATAAGGCCACGATGGTAAAAAAAACTACATTTCCGCAAAATGACGTCACTTCCGGTTTCGGGCAGGTTATGGCGGACATGCGATAGTTCACGCTGATGGACATAGGAAGTGTTATGAACAGCTGATCGGATCGGCAAAGTGTGTTTCTGGAATATTGTGTTTTTGTTGCTGCAAGTGCTTTTTATGCAGTTTTTGCAAAGCTTTATGTGGAAGGAAACTGTGACTGAGGACAAGCTGATGGCATAAGATGTAAGTACAACTCCGGTTTCATATGCAAAAAAAATTATTGCGCTAGCTCATATGGTTGCAGTGCTACCGGGATTTTAAAAAAGTTATGCAAAATGGAGCGTGTCCGCTCCGACCGGCTTTAAAGGGTTAAAGGCTTTAAAACCAAGCTGACGCTGAAAGTACAAACATCACTAATGTCACATAACTTTGCCGACATGTGGCCAACAGTAATGTTTTAATGTTCTTCATAATTAAACATTCACACATAAATAAGTGACATGATATTCAGTACTTACTTTTGACAGTTCACTTTTCGGCCGCTCTGCTTTTGCCGTCTGCCATATTTTGCAGCAAAATTATGCACACCCACCGCCGCGGGATGGGGATATTGTGGGAATTGTGGGATATATGGGACCATGAAGTGCGCACCGGACCACGCTTGATATTTGGGGAAAATCGACGGCGCATTTGGAGTACGCATTTGAAGTACACTTCAAATTGGAGCAGCCGTTGTCGCGTGGCGGTGACATAATTGCACTCAAAATGCGTACTTCAAGCTTGCGGTCTCTTAATTTGGACACAGCCACTGAAGAGCACACTGATCAGAGATCAAATGGTCACATGACCAAAGAGAAGCATTCAGACTGCAGTGATTGGTTACTGTTCTGTTACTGTTACTGGCAATTTGTCCTGAAACAACAACTTTATTCTCAAAATGATCAATAATATTTGTTTTCTTAATGTGGTCCTAATACTTCTTGGTATGGTTCTATATCTAAGATACATCAATAAAAAAGAACAAAGTGCGCTGTCTGTCTCCTGCTGTGCCTGTAAATATAGAGACCCGGAGCTCAGCAGCTCTCCAGACGTGTTTCTAGTCTGATTTACAGATCTGTAAATGTATTCCTGCTCGGAAACTGTGTCCAAACTCACATTTGACTATTAAATGTCAACTCCCACGAAAATAAGACCTTTTGTTTATTATTAATGATCTAATGAGTGAAAATGAATCAGATTGAATGTTTCTTGTGTAAACCTGGCTCACAGAGGATGGTGTCCCAGTTAGAAATTAAACCTGACCCCCAAACATAGGTTTTTTCCAAGCTGTGAGACACCATCAGAATAGTGGAGGCATTGGAGTTCTTCACTCAAACCAACCTGTGTGTAAAATGATGGCCCTCGCTACTTTGACTTCATTTGAATACTTAGCTGCTGATTTACACATGAATTTGAATGAATGAATTGAATGAATCATTTACACATGAAACAAAGTATCCTCACTATCCTGTCCTCACTATTAGAAAAGCACCAAGACAAACAGCTTGCCTTCAAGATCAAAATAATATATTTGATATCAAACTTGATTCTGAGTATGATGATGATAGAGTGGTTAAACTGATTCAAGTGACTCTTTTCTCCACTGCAGAACAACAGATTTTATTGAAAACTCAGAGTTTTTTCAAGCTGTTTCCTGGAGCAGGACCCTGAAAAATTTGAAAAAGCAGATTTAAAAACACTTCATGTCATCTGTGTTCATGAAAATGACATCATGCAGTATATCTGGTCACTAGCAGAGGGCCACAAATCACCATCAGTGACGAATTCAAGGAGATGTTAGTATCTTTTTCAGCCATGGAGCATCCACACAGTTTTAAGAGGGTTAGACAGAAAATAAAAGCAAAAACCATGAAAATGTTCTCTTAATGTGAAAATATACTCATTTTGAGAGCTTTCTTCTTTTCCCATTTCAAAAGCAAGTGAGCACATTTGGAGAGGTTGGTTTAAAAAATGTAAAAAAAAAAAAAAAAAAAAGAGAAATATAACATTTGAATTCTGTACATCCTCTGCTATGATTTGTCAGTCAGCTAAACTCCTTCCCCACATCAAGACTCTAATGACACAGTTCCTGGTTCAAAGGTTTATTGACAAAGGGAAAGCTGAAACTGCAACATACAGTTCAAGGCATATGTACAGATAAAATGATGAAAATAAAATAACCACTTTTTTAATACAAGTCAACATATATTCTACAATATTTATGTGAATTTCTTCCATTTCTAACACACATATAAATATTAAATTATGATTTTAAACAACTCTTGCTGTAATTAATTGCTTGCACCTCTATTTTGTTTTTCCAATTGCCCTTTAACTAACTCAGTGATCGATCGCTAGTATAAATTGTAGGAGATTGTTTTTTTATCATTATACTTAGAGAAAATTACCTTCTTCAACAAGAATGATCCATACATGAGCATAAAAAATAAAACAACTCTGTATATACATACATACCCACAAAGCCACCAAAGGCAATGGATGTATCCGGACAAAGCTGGATTTAACTAGGTGAGTACAACCTTTCTCCTCAATTTACTGACTACCTTCTTGTTTGCTTATGACATAATTTCCTATTACAGATTAGATTTTAAGGTGGTGGAAGTCAGTTCTGATTACATATTTAACATGTAAGAAATTAAAATAATATACCCACCATCTTCCTTAAACTGACTTTTCTTTTAATATCATATATCAATAATAGTTTGTGTGTTCGCTCAGACACATGAAAAATTAGAGGGAAGACTGATGTCAACCCCCCACTAAAGATCTCAGTCAGTAAGCATGAAACATATAAACTTGCTTTCATTTTCAAATGATGAGCTTCCAACAATGAGTGAAACAGTAAGAGCATGTGGAGAGTTTGAAAACATCCGATTAAGAAAGAGAAACCAAACATTTAGATTCATTTTAATGAGCTCAGACTTGTTGAAAATGCAGAGGAGCTGGTTGTGAACTGAGCTTCAGAGAAACACAACATACTGAGATTCACTGTGAAGCTTTGAGTGGAAAAAGACA
>NW_005188141.1:73157-74938 GCF_000239375.1 Pundamilia nyererei | reverse complement strand
GAAGGTGTGGAGGTGGATCAGAGTGTCAGAGGAGACTCTGTAGAAGGACAGAGTGCCAGCAGGACAGTCCACATACACTGCTACTCTGTTAGAGACAGAGGAGGAGGAGGATATGGATGTGTGGCTGTTATTGTGACAGATATAAAGAGGACCATCCTCAGAGCAGATCAGACTCCAGGAATGATCGTTCCATCCAAACGCGCAGTCCTTACTGCCTCCTTTCCTTCTGATTCTCCTGTAACTCACTGATATCTCAACCGTTTCTTTCCACTCGACCTCCCAGTAACAGCGACCAGTCAGACCAGTACTACACAGCAGCTGTTCACAAACATCAAATCTGTCTGGATGATCAGAATATGACTGAACCTCCTCCACACGTGTCACCTTCCTGTTGTTGTCAGACAGTTTGAGGTGTGTGTGTACTGTGTTTGTGTCGATTGTGAGTTGACAGGAATCTGATGGAGAGAACAAACACAATCCAGCTGCAGTTATTGATCCATCATCTGTTCATTGATTGACACTTTGATGATGACTCCTGACATCAGAATGATGATGATGGTTGAATGAGTGCTGATTTGTTTTCATGCATCACATTAAAAACATACTTACACTTCCTCAGACCTGGTCTCAACCATTGGACTCCAGCAGGCTCCACCCTGAAAGGAGGAGGGGGGTCAGACCAGCACAGTCAGCATGCACACATGGACATTACATTGCTGTCATACACATACTGTTAGACACTGTATAAAAGGCCCCAAAGTTCATGGAATAGTTTTATTGGTGTTTATAAGTTTATTCGCAGTTCATTTAATATTCAGTCTTCTGTTGGTTTGGGTCAGCCCAGCGTCTAGTGACATCATCCGGTTAGTAAGGTGGGCAGTTTAATGTCAGATGAGCAGTGTTGGTCCGGAGAGGGTGCACTTAGGGTTGCCAACCGTCCCTTAAAAAATGGAATCGTCCCATATTTAGAAACAAAAGTACACGTCCCGTATTGAGCTAATAAGGGACGCACTTTGTCCCGTAATACAGTGAGAATCAAAAGTAGTCTATAAATGTTTATGGAATTAAAGCTTTGTTTGAAAACATAATTCCCAGCCCTCTCCTGCTTTGTGACCAATGAGCTGACAGCACACTTATGACAATTCGAGTATGACAATTCAGATTACCGCTCATCTCATTGGTCGAGGAAAGGTCGCTTACGGAGAAAATACCGGAAAACAACAGATGACCACAACAAGAAGCATGGCCAACAGGGAAACGAACGCCGACACGGCGGTGCAAGTCTCGGATGACAGTACACCTAAAGCTGGGCAGACACTGTCTTTTTCAAACTGCACGATTGACTCGCAGGGGTTAGAAGTTCATAGGTCATGATGCAGGGTCTCACCCTATACGGCCTGATGCTGTGATGCAACCTGAGTGCTCACACTGTGCCTCCATAAAACGAAGGTTATAACCAATGTTCCCTCTAATTTTTCATGTGTCTGAGCAAACACACAAACTCCCTGAGCGTCCCTTGGACCACTGTGAGCCACAGCAGACGTGTGCACTGTGGTCACGCCAGCATCGAATCCATCCAAGTTACATGATTTATTAAAATAATAAAATTACAGCATTTACATTTATGTTAGACTACTTTTAATTAACTCCTTTAGTCCACTTACAATGAAAATTAAAAACATAAAAATCTAGTCATTGACCTGTGTAGCATGTTAACACTATTGGAAGTAAAAATAACTTGAACTCCAATTTTGAAAACACAACTTTCTTTTTTTTTTTTT
>NW_005188141.1:70869-72221 GCF_000239375.1 Pundamilia nyererei | reverse complement strand
GCGGCAAAGTTCGAACCGCTTCCTGAACCAGTCACGTGGTACAGCCGGGCAGCGAGGCTTCGGACGTCATCATTTTCAGCTCCTCCCATAAATGAAGCAAGCCTCGATACGCGCTTCGTGGAAACGCCCCCTCCATTACTTGACACACGCTTCGAAGCCTCGATACAGAACGTCACATCACTAGTTTTTACTGTTTCTTCCCGCAGTAAATATAAACAACGATAGTATTCAGGAAGAAAACCAAACATTGCATATTTTTATCATAACTCTGGTTTTACGTGGCCGATCAACACAATTTAAAAACTGGTATAAAGTCCACACTGTTTCCGTCAATTGTTCCGTCTGTCCTGCTCACATCTCCAATGGTTGTACACGTTGTCATTAACGTGGCTACACCACACATCAGCCACGCCGCTTTGCTAGCTAAAACACCGGTGTTGGCAGATATTTACTTTAATTTCAATTCAGGTTAGAATTTGTTTTGTGTGCGAAACACAGATTTTTTCTGAGCAGAGACCGTGCCAACTCACACTTTGACTCACACAGACACACCACCACCATCAACTTTGCTAAATTGCTAATGAAAAACATTGATCGGGCAGCTGGGATTGAGCAGCAGTGCAAATCGAACTATTTTCACAGTTGTTGTGGTCATGATAATAATTTTGTGAGGCCGCATCAAAAAGGCTCGGATGAGCTTTCCAAAGTTCTACAAGTTGTGCCCCCATCGCTTGTGTCCAGATCACAGGCTGCACAGCCGTGCTGCTCCATCTTTTTCACTGACGTTTACATGTTTGCGCATGAGCAGTGTGAGCGGCTGCGGTGACACCCTCACGAGCGATTGATGATCGGGAGCTGCTCAAGGTGTTAATCGCTTCTCGTTACCTCACGTATACTACACGATGCAGGTCAAAATTGGGCTGATCACTAAATCGGTTGCACGACTCAAAAAGCGGCTCAAAATGGGCCAAAAAGCCCACAGTGTAACCCCAGCATTAGAGCAGCAATGTTTGTTCCCCTCAGAAAAAGAAAAAATAGGCTGCAAAAGTACAGGAAGGAATGGGAAAAGGAAAACACCTGGCTGGAAAAGTGCACGATAACACCTATAAAACGCACTGCACTGTGTGCCGGCGCACTTTTTCCATAGGCATACTTTAATGGTGGAACATGAGGAACATGAGGGGCGTGAAAGCTCGGGGAACCCTTAACCAATTTTTCGTCCACAAGGCCACGGCAGAAGCAGATATGTAAACACTGGTTTGTTTGTTTTTTAAACCCTCTGGTTAAGGTTAATATGGGCATGTGCAGTGAATATCAGCGCTATGTGGCCAGAAGTGTGATAATATAATTTA
>NW_005188141.1:44367-49667 GCF_000239375.1 Pundamilia nyererei | reverse complement strand
TGTAAAATAATCACACCGTGACGCCTCTGCCTTTGTAAATGGAGGGACAGTAACTGTGTGTATGTAAGCGTGTAAAACCTGCAGATGGTCAGATTAACAGTATTTTGTCTCTATCTGCCATTCTGCAATTCATCTCATGTAAACAATAACGTGGCGCACAGCGTGACGTGAAAAAAGGCACATACCTTGACGTTGCATGACGAATTCTGTATTCCTCGTCCACACGGAAACGCAAAAAAAAAGGAGTTTTAAAAAATCTCAGTTTTCGGTGATTCGAAAAGCCGGTTACGTGGATGAAACAGCTGCGTTTTCAAAATCACCCATGTAGGTGCGGACGTAGCATAAAAGATTTAGTAGTTTCTTTTCTTACTACCTGCAGATTACTTGTATTTGCTTAATTGTTTACTAAATGTTTGAGGTGTGAAATAAACCGCAATGGAGCAAAATATGGGTGTGTGGTTGGAGGATGTGTTAGTGCGTACGTGTGTGTGTGCGCGCGCGGGGTGTGTGTGTGTGGGGTGGGTGGGTGGGGGGGCAACATTTTTCTTTTAAAACAAAGGCCCAGCGAAAAAGTTTGAGAACCACTGAGCTAGCTGGTCCAACCAGCAGGCCACAACCAGACTCTACCAAACATTTTGGAGAGAGAGCGAGAGAAAGACTGGCATCTGCACTTTGACTTAAATCATGTCTTTGTACAAAATGAAATCAATAACTGTCATTTGATATTATCATATAGAATTACACCATTTTTATAGTACAAGCAACTGTATTTTTATATCGTCCATCTCATCAATATGATCTTAGTAAAACATATTTTGAAAAAAAAATGTTTTCAAAATCTGACACATGATGTGTCAAGGTTGGCATAGTTTTTTGACATACCAATTTGAACTCATATGTTAATTTTCTGAGTAGTTAACAGTAATTAAACGACACGTGCAAATGTAATATAATATTTTTGGTTGTTCTAATGAAGTCAGTTTGAATAAATAAACGCATAAACCTTTTTGTTATTATTATATAAAGAATGGTGGTCATAATTATCTCTTATTGAAGCAGATCCAACAGTTTGTGACGCAGTATTTTTATTCACACAGAAGCCAATTCAGCTAATTCAGTTCTTTACCACATCTATGCATCCACCTACACTGTAATTATAAAGACCCCCAACCTCCAACAGCTGTTGACACAATAACTGGTAATGGTCAGATAGCGGCTCCTCTACACCTCCTCCACAGACTGAGGGAGGCAGGAAAATCATTCTGGATTCAACTGATGAACACATCAGACCTGAGTTTACAGTCATGCAGCCCACATTTACTGAATCCTGAGATCACACAAATTAAGAATTCCACTAAGAAGTTTTCCTTTATCTAAATGCAGCTTTTTACTGTCTGTGTGCAAACTGATCTTTGTGCCTCACTTCAAACTGGATTTAACTGTGTGTGTGTTGGTGCCACAACTCATGTGTTCACTCCAAAAATATGTCGTCTGACTAGTCAGACTGAGCCAGAGTAAAGTTTCCTTGCTGACGTGCACTGTTGAGGTTATTACTGGAGAAAAGTAATTATTACTGTATTACACATTGCTCATTACTTTCTTAAAATAATGCAGTACATTGTTTATCACAGGAGTAAGTATTATTGTTGTTGTTATCATCATTATTATTATTATTATATTAGTATTATTGCACTACCTGTCATATTACATTCATAGACATCAGAGTCCTGGGGGGTCCATGAACCAACTGTTTATACACATTTAGAGGTGATAAAGTCTTTTTTGTGATGGATCCTAATCTTTAAACTACACTTTCATATAAGAGCTGCCCAAACTTTCAATAATTTAATAACACTTTAAAACCAGTTCATTTTTACTGGTATTTAGCTATGTGATTAAAAGTTAAAAAATAATCCTTTATTCTCTTTATTTTAACCGTGTTCATACTCTGTCTGAAAGCCTTTTGGTGTTTTCATCCAAGGAAACATTCTTCATGGAAGTTTAAACTAGAAAAACTAGTAACTGCATGCAGCATAGTTTCAGTTTACAGCACACCTGATCTTTGTGAAGCATTAACAGTAACAGTATGTTATTTAACAGAGCTGTAAAAACACTAACACACGTCAGGAGTTTGTTTGATTATACATTATATGATTTATTTTATGTTACGTAAATAAAAATGTCTCACTTTCTGTTTTGCTCCCAAAGTTCATAAAGACAAACTGCTAAAGGAGGAAACAAAGAAAACTTACAGTTTCTTCACACACACCAACAACAAGGTCCACTCCACACCTGGACAGCTGCTTCCTGGAGGGAGGCAGGACTCCACCTGAAGCTCAGCACAGGTGGGAGGAGGGAGGGGTCAGAGTTTCTGGCTGTTTAACTTTGTCTCATGAGATTTAAAGAGGAATTAAACTTCTCATTCCACAGTTTAAGTCCACATTGACAAGACTGTCTACTACTAGGGATGGGTACCGATATCCGGTGCCATTATTGCACCAGTTCTGATATAAACTCGTTTCTTGTTTGGCTCTTAGCGAAGGTGGTCTGGTTTGGTATAACCCTACTTGTGAAGTGAAATTTCCCAGCCTGTCAGTCTTAACATGACCCCAAGATCTATGCACCAAGTGGTTTAAGATATTTTTGAAATCTGGACTCAAACCCGAGGTGAGTCTTTAAGTTAGTGGCTTATATGATTTAGACCCACCCTTTCACATAAGTACTGCCTAATCTGTCAGTAATTGAAAACTACTTATTCTCACTGGCTCTCAGCTTTAGTTGAGCAGGACAGATTTGTTTTTGTTCTGTAAATAGACTCTGATTTACTTCTTTTATTGTTTGATATTTCTTTTGTAACTGAGTGTAACCCAGTGTTAAAAACGGGATTAAAAGCATAAATATTAATACTCTTTTAATTAAAATATGATTTGATAATGGGAATAAATTTTGATAAAATACAACGTACTTTGTCCGTTAGAGTGTTTTTGTTAGATCCACTGAGCAACCAATCATTGGCTGGTCTGACCCTCCCCCAATCTGTGTGCGCTGATCTAACACCTGTGTATGCCTTTGTGTACTAGTCAGCTACGACAGAGATGCAGGCAGAGAGAGATCAATTACTCGGGTTGTGAAGAAGCCAACTGGATTTAAAAGCTTTTCCGGTGAAAATAATAACAGTGATAGTGTATTCCAGAGGCCGTGAGCCAGCATGAGCACTGTGAAGTCCCGTGTAGCATGTGTTGTTTTTGTTGCTTCACATGGTTTTTTTCTTTGCTTATTTGGATTGGTTTTGAGGACTCAAGAAGAAGCGAGAATCCCTTTTCCAGTACTGGATGGCGAGCCCAGCTCAAAGAGCTGGTAGATTGTGACCCGACTCGTTACAGACACACAATGACTGTTGAACATTGACAGACTGAAACGGACTTTAAAAAAGGACACAAAAGACAATATATCCTTGGGTCGACTATTTGTGGGTTTATTTTATTTTATTTTCAAGAAGCCCGCTCTACTTTTGTTAATTGTGCATAACCTGCTAATTCCTCTGTTGTCATACACCCTTGGCTCCCCCAAATCTAGAACCTGTCTGATCTGGCCCATATTTCCCTTCTGTCCTCGTTCTGTCCTGCGGTTTAAGGTAACTATTCTGCCTGTACTACAGGTAAAGAAGGCTAGAAGTAGCGCTAACAGGTCTTACATGCCCACTACCAGTATTACACCACCAGTGGTACATGAGGTTTATATTTCAGTCAATATTTATTGAGAATTTAGTGATTGGAGTAACTCTGTGATTCAAAGTTTAAAAAAATAATAATTTCTATGCCCTCTTTAAACTAACTAAGATTCATTCTATCTCATCCTCTGTCTAAAAGCCTTTTCAATTCTCTTCTGCTTGAAGGCTCCATCTCCTCCACCCACTGCAGTGGAGAGTGAATAAAATATATTTGAATCCAAGAAAAAAAACAGATTTTCTCTTTTTTTTTAAATCCAGTTGTTTTTTGTTTGTTTTTGTTTTTGTTTTTTCTTTTTAATGGCATAGAAGAGATTAGAGATAGACCATCTCTAATAGACCAACATCTTTGAACACACCAGAAAGGAGGAGAGAGTGTTTGGTTGTAATTTCTCTTTCATCATCATGGTTTGGATTAAAACACAACCTTTAGTAACATCCCCATTGTGAGTGGAGGAAGCTAAATATTAAGCAGACAGAAAGACAGAGTAACTATAATACCATCAGAATTAATAGTCTAGACCAGGGGTCGGCAACCCTTCTGATGACGAGTGCCATCTAAAATATATATTGCACATATTGCATTAGCAATAAATTTAATAACGCTCTATATTAACAGTTACACACTATATAGAACCACTTTATAGAATTATATTTGTTCACAGATGTTGGCAGCTATCAGCGAATAGGTATCAGCTGTTTTGAAACCAAAAAAGAAACTTTTTTATCCATAACAAGAACTCAATAACAGCAAATGAACTATTCAACAGAAAATACAAATGCTATTTATGGTCTCCTCACAACAATGATAAGAAAAATAAACTGAGCCAATATGGCATGTTTGTTAATACAGGGATACACATGTTAATGTGATCTCTGGTCTCCCACTCATAGACACAGGTCTCCGAGTGTCCAGCATTCAGACGTTTAGAAGTTTAACAAGTATCAGTTCTTCTAAATGTACCAATTAGGAACTATACAAATGTCTTTAACATAAAATTATTGGCATTAGCTGGCAGAAGTTTGTAACCCAATCCAGGAAAACTGACTGAAATAAGATCAAGCTTTAATTGAGACTGAAAACATTTCGAAAAGAACAAAATTCAAAGTGTTAAACAAAGAAAATCCAAAGACTTGGGACCTCAAAATAGGGAGAAACACTATTAATGATTAAAAGCTTCAAACACTTAAGAAGAAAACTAAAATCTACTGATTAAAAACACAAATTACAAAGTGAACATGACAGCAACACGAAGACATGAAAAAACTGCCAATACTTTTCTGCACATCTGTGAAGGTTCTCAGTCATTCAGGTCATGCTAGTCTAAGGAGCTTGGAAAGAAAAGTGTCTGGACTTCTTTAAGTTGCTTGAAGATGTTTCACCTCTCACCCGAGAAGCTTCTTTAGTTTTAAGGTCAAATGGTGGAGAGTCCCAGACCTCTACATTGGAGAGACCAAACAGCCATTTTCCGAGCGCATGGCACAACACAGAAGAGCCACCTCCACAGGACAAGACTCAGCAGTCCATCTGCATCTTAAGGATAAAGGACACTCTTTCGAGGATGCCAATGTT
>NW_005188141.1:36651-44347 GCF_000239375.1 Pundamilia nyererei | reverse complement strand
ACAGATGGTTTGAAAGAGGAGTGAAAGAAGCCATCTATGTCCACTGTGAGCGACCATCTTTGAACAGAGGCGGGGTTTACGACACCAACTCTCTGCCATCTATAATCCAGTTTTGAGATCCCTTCCCAGACGCCTTAACGCCCACTCACATCCTGGGCCATCTGACCTCAGGAAATCACATGATAGGGTGGGGGCCAGGTTTCACACCCGAAACCCTGGCTGATTGTGACCCACACCCGCTTTCACACCTTGGCTCATGTGATTAGGTAGAGGATTATCAGGGGGTCCTTTGTCCCTCTTTGGGGGGTCACTCCCACGGGGTTTAAATCTGGGACTCTTCACCATTTGACCTTAGAACTGAAGAAGCTTTTCGGACATTTTCTTTCCAAGCTTCTTAGACCAAGCTACTTTTCTGCACATTATGCATGACTCAAGTAACAGCCTCCACATACACATACTATCAGCAGGTACAGGATTTAAAACATGCTGTAAATGTTCACGGTGCTTGTGAGAATCTATATTTTCTTCTGACATTCCTTGTAGTAACCCTGAACTGAGCTGGAGCTGCTTTGTTTCCTGTTTTTCCAATGTCACTTAAGTAAAACCTGAATGTCAACTTCTTAAGAACAAACTGATTTTATCTAATTGTTTCCAGTTAAAGGGCAGAACAATGTTCCATCAGATCACGGATCAGCGTCTGATGTGTCTAAAGTTTCATACTGATCAATTTAAACTGTTCATCACAGTAACCGGTGTTTTTATGCAGAGTTACTGACTGCTAACCAGTGTGGATTCAGTCAATCAATAATCTATTATCATGTAGATTTTTCTTCAAACACAAGAGTGATCGAAGTTTGTCCTGAAATAAGAGCTGAACATCAGGTCCAAACATCAAAAGAAACAAACAGTCAAACTGTTAAAGGAGGAAACAAAGCAAACTTACAGTTTCTTCACACACACACCAACAACAAGCTCCACTCCACACCTGGACACTAAACACGGACACACAGGTAACCTGCTTCCTGGAAGGAGGCGGGACTCCACCTGAAACAAGACAGGTGGGAGGGGCTCAGCAGGAGCAGCAGCCGAGTTCATTTATCAACATACTTGAAGTTCCTGACAAACAGACTCTGATGTGAAAAGTGAGGCTTCCTTCAGGTCCCTTTCCCTTTTTTCTTTCATCCTTTCCAAAGCTCCATTTACACTGAGCTTTGATTTCAGTGGAGGTGGACGTGTTAAACATAATCATTAGGAGAACTAAGAAACATGATTTGTGGTTATCAAACTGACTTGTTGTTTAACTTTGTGTGTTTTTTTTCTTTTCAGGTTTATAAAGGCAGTTACTTTTCACTCGGTTACATCACCATTCCAACACACTTTTGCACACCAAAAAGCACACTGTGAATAATCAGGAGTGACTGTCCTCATCACCCTGATGTCCTTCAGCTGTGTAAACAAACATAAACAAAATGAAATGTCCTGTTAGTTTGTTTATGCTACAGCTCATAGGTTTAGTAACACATGGCGCAATTCAACCGAAAACTTGGCCTGAACATTTCTAATGATGTTAACCTATAACTTTCTTCCGACCGCTGCATGTGGAAAATCGATCCAGATCATGAGTGCTTAACCGACCCGCTTCTCTCTCTCCGGTCAGAAATACCAATTCATGTCATGTCTATAAGTGTACGCGTGTTCTTCATTGCATTTATGTTATGTGGTCATATTAATTTAGTGTAAGCTGCTTCTTCATTGCATGTGTATTTTATAATCAGGTTTAATTCATGCCTCTTTGCCTCTTTTTTTTGATGTTGTGGACAATCCTAACCCTCCATGATTCAGCTTCCATTTTCAATCCAATTATATCCTGTATTCTCGCACTCGAGCTCGTCCGAGCTTTACCTCTCACTGGTCCCTGTCCCTCTTCTCACAGTGTCCTGTGTGGCCTTCAAATCTTCAAATCTCCAGCAGGTAATAACAGGTAATAACAGGCCCAACTCAGCTGTTTCTTCTTCTTCTTCTCCGTTGATCTTTTCAGTCTTTTCTTGTAGGTCAACTCCCAGCATGGCAAATATCCCGTTCAGTGCCTTCAAACAGTCATGTCACTTGTCAAGTTTCCAGCTTGTCATTCAAAGCTCATGTTCCATCAGTGGTATTCATACATGCTGTTGCTTGACCCTTCAGTGTTATAGGTCAGTTGCACTGACTTTTGCCTGCTGTTAACTCTTCAAGTCCACGGTGTTCTGTCTGTCTTCATCAGGACTGTCCTTTAAACTTCTTTGCAGGATTGGGACAAAGTGAGAGGTCAAGCTGTAAAATTTTAAGCCAGAGGCTGGCCTGTTTCTCATCCCAATTCTGTTAATCTCTCCTTTTGCCACTGCACTCATGTTTTGAGGTTGAGAAGACTCCACCTGTATTGTGTTACTTTTTCACAGTTTTGCCTGGTTCGTAGATTCCTCAGACCTCCGGAAAGAACACCAGGGACTCAGTAGTCAATTCACAACACTTTTATTAATCCACACTCATTGATCACACTTATTGATTATACCTATTGATTACACCTTCTAGAAGGGAGATGTACAGGACCCCGGAACTCCTCTGCAGATCTCAACTCCTTTGTCTGTTACATGCAGTTTTGTATCAGTGACCCCCTTCTAAACCCTCTACAAGGTGCCATAAAACTACGTACTATGTTTACATACTTTCACTTGTGTGTGTACGAGCCTGTGAATGCCTACATGTGCGCGTTCCCGCGTGCCTATATGAGTGCTCATGTGTGACTGTGTACACATACCTGTGTGTATGTGTGAGTGCACATGAGTGAGTGTGCGTGTGGATGTGTGTGTGTGTGACAGTTAAAACACTGTGGGGGTAGGTGACTCCCTAGAGGTCATAAAAACCCATCTCCCTTCCAGATCACAGTTATCCAGTTACAAATGTTGAGACCCCCACCCAAACATCCTCTGGGGAAATTCCACTCAGCATTAACTCCTCTCTGTTTTACTTTCACAGTTCAAGTGGGGGAGGGGTCTCCTACAATCTATTCCTAAGTTCACAACACAATGAGGCCTTTATTATATTGTGTCAGTGTCTCTACAATAGTTCGACATTCTATGTTAACACGTTTCTAAACTCTAAATCGGCTAAACATTCCTACAATTGACACACTAAAACATGTAATTAATATCATTTTATTACTTTTTCTTAAGACATTCAGTCTCTAATTCCTCTGTTTTCATGTTGCATAATAAATGACTGAACTTTGATCAAAATTGCAAATCAGTTTGTAAAAAGGGTCACCAGCACCTTTATTGCCTTAGGAAACTTGTTCATTTCCACATTGACCAAAAGATTTTAACTTTGTTTTATCGTTCTTTTATTGAGTGTGTTTTATCCTTTTGTTTGGTGGCATGGTTTGGTCAGACCTCTGTCACAGAGAAAAACTCTTTAAACCAGATAGTGAGATGGTCCAGTCGTCTGATAGGTGAGCCACAGTCTTGTTTAGCCTCCCTGTACTCTAAGCTGGTACATACAGTAGGATGGCTTTATCAATCCTTAAAAATGGTTCCCATCCTCTAAGGGGTGAATTTCAGCTTCTTCCCTCAGGACGGAGGTTTCTATTTCCGAGATGCAGGACAAAGAGTTATAAAAATAGCTTTGTCCCCGTTGCCGTCACTGAATTAAATAAGAACTGTTTTTGATTTGAAATATTAAACTATGTGTCACAGTGAGTTTTATATATTTACTAGGTATGCGTGTTTTTAAAGGGATGTCAAATGCTGTCATTTTTCTGTAAAGCAAATTTACCTTGCATTAGGTATAAATAAAGTTACCTTACCTTACCCCCCCTCTAAGGGCTGGCTCCGGACAGCCCTAAACAAAAAAAGCACAACAAAACAAAGCACCAGGCCAGGGTGGGCAGAGGGGGTCCAGGACAGAGGGACAGAAACCAAACAAAAAACAAGGAGCAAGAGTCCAGATACACAAAACAAGACTAGACCGGGTCAAACCATGAGTCCACGAAAAGTTCAGGGGGCCGACCGTGCACGTGGCAACGGCGGCAGCACAGGCAAAACCAATCAGGAGGCCGACCGCTTGGAAGGCAGTGGCGGCCACTGAGCAGGTCCGGAGGTCGGCCGCGATGCCAACAGCGGCAATGAACTCTTTCCGGAGGCCGTCCCCGACGGCCATGATGCCAACTTAGAGGCCTGGAAAATGGCCAGCAGAGGCGAGGCGGAACAGGTCGAGCTGACTCTGACGGCGGTGTTGCAACCTCAGCTAACAAGGCGTGGTCCTGGCCTGGCAGGACCAGGCGTGGCAGGGCCAGGCGAGGCAGGGCCAGGAGAGGCAGGGCCAGACGAAGCTGGACCAGGAGTGGATGAAGACACAGAGGCTGGAACACAGAGGCATGGACCAGGCGTAGATGATGACACAGAGTACCAGGCGGCAGCGGGACGGCTGCAGAACCTGACGGCAGCGGGACGGCTGCGGAACCTGACGGCTGCGGAACCTGATGGCAGCGGGACGGCTGCGGAACCTGACGGCGGTGATGCTGCAGGCGATGATGCTGCAGGCGATTATGTAGAAGTCACGGGGGATGATTCAGCAGGTGACGGCTGAACAGACCTGTCCGGACCATCAGCAGATGTGAGGATGTGCTGGCTGGGTCCTCTGGGACCCTCAGCTAACAAGGCGTGGTGCTGGGTGACACTCCTCGGCTGGGTGACTCCTGGGTGACTCCTCGGACACTCCAGCTGACGACACTTGAGGCTGGACGGGCGACTTGGGCACTCCAGCTGACAACACTTGAGGCTGGATGGGCCCCGCGAGCTACAGGTGGCTGCTGAGCAGGAAACGCTGGAGACTGAGCTACATGTGGCTGCTGAGCAGGAAACACTGGACACTGAGCTACAGGTGGCTGATGAGCAGTTAGCTGAACTGAAGGTGGTTGCTGGGCAGCTGACTGAGCTGAAAGTGGCTGCTGATTAGCTGACTGAGCTGAAGGTGGCTGCTGATTAGCTAACTGAATAAACATAGCCCCAGAATAAAGAGTTCCAGACGAAACAGTCCTAACTCCTGGGTCCGAAGGAACATCAGGAGCACAGTCTCTTGAGCCAGGGGGAAAATAATAGTTCTCAAAACTAATACTGTTATTTTCCCCAAACAGGAGAAACACGAGCTCTAGTGTTCATGAAGCTGGCATTTGCAGCCTTGGGGGAAACAGTCTGTTTATCCCTAGGCACAAAAGGTGAATGAAGGGAGACTCTGTCACTCACCCTAGACCGGCTGGAGCGGGGGGAATAAGCAAGTACGTGGGCCGAAGGGTAGGCTGCTAGCGAGGAACGGCAGCACGGAGGCCCTCCAAACGCTAGCCGGGTCCCGTCAAAACGGGAGCTGCGCTTCCTCAGTGAGTCCGCTGGATCCATTACTGGTTGCGTCGTTCTGTCAGGGCTCTGTGTGCGAGCAGGCGGAGAGGAGGATAGTGATGTGTCCTGTGTGTCGAAGCTTCGAATCGCGCGTTGGGTAATCGCGGGGGCATTTTTCTGAAGCGCGTATCGAGGCTTGCGTTGATTACGTATGCAGTGACGTTCGAAGCCTCGCGGGCAGTCCGTACCACGTGACTGATTCGGGAACTGGTTCACCGGTTCGCGCCAGATTCGAAATAAAATGGGCAGCAAAACACAGCTGATTCCCCCATCACATCGTGTTGTGGAATTGGATTACGTACGTGTTACATAGTTACTTGAGCATTTCCTCCCTCGATGGAACCAGCAAGGAAAAGAAAATTTTCCCCTGTCTGGCAACATTTTGATGTCATCTCTCCTAATAAGGTATACACACTGTAATAAAGAAATGATAAGTACCATAATATAAATAAATGACACCACAGATCCTATAATCAGATTTCTGTCTTTTGGTTCATTAAAAGGTGAAATGTTTGCTGTGCTCTAAAGAACTTGCATACAGCAACAACACCTCATCTATGCTGAGGCATTACAGAGCCCTGCATGAGAACAAGGAGACTAACCAAGGTGGACCAAGCTCAGGTGAGTTTTTGTAGGTTTTAAGGATACAGTCATTTGATACATTTATATTCCCCATGTCATTCACTTATATTTGGGTTGTAATTACTGATATCTGTAATTTCTTAATGTTTTTTTGTTGTATTAGGGGAGAGGAATGATGTGGATGAGGCCTTGGTCAACATGGTGATAGAGAATTCCCAGCCCTTCACTATTGTGGAGGACAGTGGGTTTAGGAAGCTTGTTGAAGTTTTGAACCCCAACTATGTTCTCCCCACAAGGCAGGTGTGTATCTTAAAATATGAAGCATGTTTCCATTTGGCCTTTATTTCCATATTAAGTACTGTACCTTCTTTTGTTTAGGCTTTGAAAGCTATGGTGGACCAAAGATACAAAGAGTCCAAACAAAAAGAAAAACTGACTGTGGCCAAGGCGTCTGCAGTTAGTTTGACATCTGATATGTGGACCTCCATTAACACAGACGCTTACCTAGCCGTCACCTGCCATTTCATTGACTCTAACACTGCATTGCATTCTGTAGTGTTAGGTGTTCAGCACTTCCCTCAAGCACATACTGCTGTCAATTTGTCACGAGTAACAGCAGCGCTCATGTCAGTGTGGGGCATTACAGACAAAGTTACATGTTATGTGACTGATGGAGCAGCAAACATGGGTGCCTGTGCTAAGGAGCTTCGTTTGCGTCACAGTAATTGTGTGGCACATACATTAAACCTAATGGTCAAAAAAGCTCTTGATCAACACACGACGCTGTCTGACATCCGGACTACCTGTAGGAGGATAGTGGGATATTTCAAGAGCAGTACAATTGCTAAGGTTTGTTCCATTATTTCATTGCTGCTTTAAGGTGCTGCTGCAGTAACACAGCTTGAATTAATCAGTTTGTGTTGGCTGTTTTTCTAGGAGAGGCTGACAGAGGTGCAGGAGCAAATGGGCCGACCTGCACTGAAGTTAATTCAAGAGGTGGATACACGTTGGAACAGCACATTCCAAATGCTTCAACGTGTTCATGAACTCAGGGAACCTATTGGAGCATCGTTAGCTGGCCTGCACACTGATATTTACCCACTATCCTCTGAACAGTATGAGCTTATGGCAGAATGTCTTAAAATACTCTCCCCATTTAATGATGCCACCACTGAGGTGTCAGAGGAAAAGCAAGTGTCTGGATCCAAAGTAATTCCACTTCTAACAATGTTGCACCATGCACTAAATGAAGAGGAAATGGGAGTTGTCCTAACTCCAGAGAGCTCCACCATGGTTGAGTGTCTAAGGAGACAATTAAAGGAGAAGCTCTACACATTGCAGTCAATGAGCATCATGTCACTGGCAACATTGTTGGATCCAAGGTTAAAAAAAATAGGCTTCTTTAGCCCAAATAAAGCAATGGATGCTGAGAAGAGACTCATTTTTGAATGTGCTGCTATTTTGCGGCACGTGGCCTTCTCATCAGCAGCCTCAGCAGCAGCAGCCTCATCATCAAAAGCTTCTCAGCCTGTGACTCAAGGTATATGAGCACATTTCGATTACTATATTGTATTTAGCTACTTACATTCTGTTTGTTTTAGGTAGCAAACTGTGGCATCGTTTGGAAACCACTGTTCTGGAGACAAAGACCCCAAATGCTACTGCTGATGCAACAGCTGAAGTACAGA
>NW_005188141.1:0-1321 GCF_000239375.1 Pundamilia nyererei | reverse complement strand
TTTCTTGTTAATTTGTATTGTATTTATTTATTTAAATTTTTACTTTTTAATTATTTTACTTGCATTTTTTAATCACTCTCTTATATTTAAATGTTCATTTGCTATTTCATCTAGGGTTTGAGAGAAACAAAATTTCTATTCTCTGTATGTCTTGTACATGTGGCAGAATTGACAAATAAAGTTGACTTTGACTTTGACTTTGACTCTTGCTGTGTCAACTGAAGATTTTATGGTGTCAAACTAGATACTAAGGTTGGAGGAAAAACACCAACAAATCACTCTTTTACTTATCACTCCCTTGCAGAAGATGTTTATGTGAGAACTCACGGATGTAGAAGACTTCTGTGTAAGATTTATAGGCCTTGTGAGTGCATCTTTATTGCCCTTGCTGAACAAAGGATTCCAACTGTCGAAGGACACCACCCCACCCAGTGGGCAGGGTCTGAACTGAAATTTGTTGTCTGCCCATAAAAACTGCTGCACAAAGAATAAACTTTGAGTTAGTTTGGGATGACAATTTAGAACAGTCTCCGCGTCTTTTTGTTCTTCCAAACTGCTCCCGGTACCCCGGCCGGTGCCGTAATGAATAGTTGATCATACTTGAGAATATTTTAATTGTTCTAGGTTAAAGGATGAACTCTGATGATGAAAGCCCACGCCTCAGAGAAACCCGGAATGGAGTTTCTTACAATTTGGTGTCAGAAGTGGGATCCGCTGACAAAGGTAAATACGTGTCTTTTTTATTTTATAAGACTGTATTATACCTTTCTCAGTGACCGATATATTAAGAAATGGGATATGCTGATGAGCTTTCCTTAGTGGCCCAAAATTATAAATGGGATACACTGACGAATCTTCCTTAGTCCCCGTATAAAGCCTGTTACTAAGTAAATTAAAATAGAAAGACACAGGAAGTTGCCTGTTGTTCTGAAAACGCATGCTAAGAAAGCGAGAAGTTGCTCGTTAAGTGAGAAGTTGCTCACCAAAAAGACACAGGAAGTTGCCTGTTGTTTTGAAACGCATGCTAAAAAAGTGAGAAGTTGCTCACTCAGAGAGCTAGCAAATAATTAAATTAACCTCAGATGTGCCATCCTTCAAGTGTGTAAACTCTACGTAGATAAAAAAGTGAGTGTGAATGTGTCTGACGTGCGAGAGCGGTTGTGTGTTGGTTAAACAGTGATGATAATAATGAAAATGTTTTAGTTTGTCACTTTCAGGTGAAAAGCAGACCTGAATCAATTTTCCACATGCAGCGGTTGGACGAAAAGTTATAGTTTAACAATTGGAAACGTTCAAGCCAAGTTTCTGGCTGACTTATTTA
>NW_005188140.1:63202-79860 GCF_000239375.1 Pundamilia nyererei | reverse complement strand
TCACCAGCAGAAATATTAATGGGAAGAAAACTACGGACCACTCTTCCTTACACAACAACCAGGAAACATAAACAAGTGAGAGACAAAATGAAACAGTTGCAGAAGAGACAAAAGGTCAACTTTGACAAGTCCTCAAAAAGTCTAAAACCACTCGCACCCAATGAAGCAGTCAGAGTGGAAGATGCAAACATCTGGGAAAAGAGAGCAACTGTACTGGAGGAGGTAAACCCAAGATCGTACAATGTGAAAACTGAAGATGGACTGATATTAAGGAGAAATCGGAGGCGTTTACTGTACACTCAAAAGACAATGGGACCATCGGAAGGACAGTGTGATGACAACAACACACCACCTGAACCAACAACACCCGTGAAGGACAGTGTGGAGCAAAGAGACCAGTCACCCATTGTCAGAAGATCAGCACGCTCTATCAAGCCACCTGATAGACTAAACCTTTAAGCATATATATATATGTATATGTTGGTGTATACATATATAGCTAGATATATATGCATATATCAAAAAGGAACTTTCTGCATTATTGTGTGTTCCGTAGTTTACACTGTCACAAGTGTTTGTGATGTTATTCAAGCTATGCAATGTTAGGTATGTTTCCATAGTGTTGTTCAGCAGATAACATCTAAAGAAAAGGGGATGTGTTGATAGGAGTTATGTGGGTAGTTCAGCTTCACCACTAGGGGGCTGTCTAACCAAATTGTGATATATACTGTGTCGTAGAAGCAGCGGCAGGTTATGTTTACGTACATGGATGTGAGCCACGTTAAAATAAAGAAGCTTGCTAACTACTACGGATGTTTTATTGAAAACACGACAATCCCCAGGTACTTGTAGCTGTCCTCAATGTCTGAAATGTGGCTTTCTGGTAGTTCGATCTCCTCAGTTCAGACTACCTTCCCTCTCTTCGTTGATATCGATAGTCAGTCCTGTCAATGATCTCTGAGCAGTAGTGGGGACTTGGTAGATTCTGCACTTGACGGTGACCTGTGCTATGGGGTTGAAGTTGGCCTCTAGTTTTGTATGCCACATCCCCATTAAGTTCCTAATGAAGGCTCTTAGAGTTCTTTTGATCTTGTACCAGGTGTGGGGCATTGAGTCATAGGCCTTCTTGTAATGAATCCAGGTAGTGCACAGGTTTGTTAGCCTAGTCTTGCAGTCTCAGCTGACTGCTCATTCTACCAATAGCTGGTGTTTTGCACCTCTGGTATTCTTGCTGATTCCTTTCTGTGCCCCACTCGTGTATTGACCCATGTGCCTGTTCATCTTAGCTGCTAGTCTACGGAGCTTGGAAAGAAAAGCGTCTGGACTTCTTTTGTGCCACTGTGATGATTACTGGGCCCTGTTTAGGGAGGTTGCTGTGGTCTGCTCTTAGATACACTAGCTACTGAACGTTTCCTGTATGTGTTGCATTCTTCTCCGATATGCTCTTCCAGTACTTCTGCCACAACAACAACTGCAACAACCGCAGCAACAACAAAACAACCGCAGCAACAACAAGAACCACCTCCTCTGCCATCTTCAACAACATCAGCTTCCTGTGAGTAGTTGTGGCTCTTATGTCACATGTACTAATCTCATATTGTTAACATTTTCCTTTAGTTCACTTTCTGCAAATTATGTTATAAAAATAGAAGGATATAGATGTGAATATTTAAAATATTGAAATAAGCATATTTGATTTCTTATGTATTGTGTCTGAAAATCTTAAATTTGAGAATTGAGAATTAGTTTTTTTCTCCTAGAAATGATGTTTATGTATATATCATCCGGGACAAATATTAATATTACTGTCTTACGATAATTTCAGTCTAAGCACTGAGCTTGTAATTCCACTTTTCAAAAATGCCATAAATAAAGTCTTTTAGCACTGATTATTAGTTGCGCTTACACCTTCCGGTTGAGTGAACACTGGCGCGACTTGCTGCCGCTACTCACCGGTATCTTTTTATCTTTTATTTATATATTCTCTTATTAAGATCCTCATGATAGTCCTTTCTGTATAAAAGTCAGTCAGTAGTGGTGCACATATTCAGTTCAGCTTTTTTGCAGCAACAGTTCCTGCAATGTGTGTCATGGTGTAATGTCAACAATGTTGGGAAGACAACACAAACGAAACCATACTTTTTAGACACATGGGGAGTGTGTAATACGGACCCAACACACACAATGGTTTCGCTTACAGTTTCAGCTTTTATTGCCAACTTGCACCCATCCATCCTGGTCTCTCGCTTCACTATAAAGGAAAAAGAGTCATTAGTTCAATTGCCACCACCTACGGCCTCACCTGTCTCCCTGGCACTGCCGAACAAAAAAATCATTGAAGTGAATACAAAGAAAGAAAAACAGGGATTTATCAGCCACAAAGGGGGTGACTTTATAATTTAGGTAGTGCTGTCAGTGCACGTCAATTCAGCTTACACGCATTAACATGGTTATCACGACTAACGCGATTTTAAACACACTCGACCCATCTGGAGCGCAGAATGAACAAACTTTGGACAAACTGCCTGAAATGCATTGATAGAAACATTTCAGGGATTTTGTTCAATGGAAAAAGAAAGTATATATGAAGATCAAATGTCAGTTGTTGTTTTGAATGTACTTTTTTTTTAGGAACATTTTTATGCAGCAAAAGGGGGAAAAAACGGAAACAAAAAAAATATTATAAGGTCATCGGAAGACAATATATGCATGTATATACATCCACACATTTACACATACATACATCAACACTATGGTGTTGCAAGTTCTATGCATTAAAGAGGGCTGCCACAGTTTGTAAACCCCTGCCATTTTCTCCAACATCTCCTTCCCAAGTCGCCCTGATGTCGCAGGTGAAAGTCATACATTCCATCAATCGGATGTTTTCTACTATAGAGGTAAAAAGGGAGGATCTTTACAAAGCCAGCGTTTTGTTATAGCTTTTTTCGCAGATGCCAAAAGAATTCTCAGGAGATAAATATCATCTGTAACTAAATCTTCTGCAAAATATCCCAAATTCAATGATGCGAATGTACAACTCATATTGAATCCCAGTGCTTTTGTAATTATTTTTACAACTTCCAACCAGAAGGGTCGTGTCACGGCTGGGGCAGCAGTTGTGTGGTGTTTGGAGAGGAAGGACCCAAGTTGCAGACAACGGCGATGATGCGAGTGAGGTTTACTGATGACGGGTCACAGTGACACAGAGCGGTGATGAAAATTACAAAGTAAACTGCACTGGGAAAGCTAGTAAGCTGACCTGAAACATAACAGAAACACGAGGCGAGGAGCGGAGAAACACAAAATAACATAGACAAGCCCACAAGGAACACAGGCAGGCACACACTATAAATACACACAAGATAATGAGGGAATGACACACCAGAGGGGAACACAGCTGAAACTAATGGGCATAATGAGACACAGACCTTCAAAGTAAAACAGAAAATTCACAGACTGTTTTACAAACACAAACTCAAAGACACGAACTGAACACCGGGAGAGGACACAGGAAGGGATAACAGAAACACAAAACACAAACACGAAAAACAAAAACAGAAGAAACTAGAAAACAATAACAATAAACTCAAAACACTGGGTCAGCGACCCAGGACCATGACAGGTCGTATGGACGGGCAGGACCAGAATATGTGTCCATGATCTGCCATGTCTGTGAAGGTTCTCAGTCATCCAGGTCATCGTAGTCAAAGGAGCTTGCAAAGAAAAGTGTCTGGACTTCTTTAAGTTGCTTGAAGACGTTTCACCTCTCATCCGAGAAGCTTCTTCAGTTCTAAGGTCAAATGGTGGAGAGTCCCAGATATAAACCTAGTGGGAGTTTCCCCCCACAGAGGGACAAAAGGACCCCCTGATGATCCTCTAATCGCCTGAGCCAAGGTGTGAAACTGGGTGTGGGTCACAATCAGCCAGAGTTTCGGGTGTGTTCATTGTGAAACCTGGCCCCACCTTATCATGCGATTTCCTGAGGTCAGATGGCCCAGGATGTGAGTGGGGGTTAAGGCGTCTGGGAAGGAACTCAAAACTGGATTATAGATGGCAGAGAGTTGGTGTCGTAAACCCGCCTCTGTTCAAAGATGGTCGCTCACAGTGGACATAGATGCTTCTTTCACTCAATCTGCCATGACTTCCCCACATTTTCTCCAGCTCAGCGAAGGTGTAGCACTGAATTTAGACTTTTGTTTAGGTGTTATGAAAAAAGTATAATGTTCTTCCAACAAAAGTCCCACCACATGTTGGAATTAATTGTGGTGAACTGTGTTTCCCAAATCCTTGACCACCTGTCTTCTTAATCTCAGTGTCCATTTCTCTTTCCCATTTCTGCTTTATGTAAATTGTTAAGTCCTTTTTAAGCTTAATCATACATTTGTACAGTTTATTTATCAGGGCTCTGTTACTCCTGGAGTCATACGTATCAATGAAGATGTTAACAATCGAGAAGTCCCCAGGGACACAGCAGTTTATTCTTTTACCAATATAGTCACGGACTTGCAACTATCGGAAGAAGTCTTGTTTCTCGAGGTCATAAGTCTTGCATAAGGTATCGAAAGCCATAATTTTAGATTTTACAATAACTGTACACACAGCAGTAATCCCATGCCATGCCCATTGTCTAAATCTCCTGTCATGGGAGGCAGGTAAAAAATCAGGGTCGTATGCTGGCCACCTCAGAATTTTTATCTTTGAAGTCACCTTTCAGTTCAGCTCACAGTGTAGCCATGTCAGCCATCAGAACACTACTCACAGCATCCCAAAGCCAGTCCAGTCCTCGGTTGCCATCTTGTCCCGATGCAAGGCTTGCCTCATTAGCCGTGGCTTCTTTCTCCATTTCACAATCACGGATGTTTCGTAGTCTGTATCCTCCTTTCTTAGATTTATCCCCACTCATTATTGTGTCAAAGTATAGCAGTTTAACCTTAATACAACTCTTGAGTCTGGGGAAATAAACAGTAGGTGCCAAAGATCACTTTTTATTCGGCCATGTGGCAGAGGTGTGGTCCCTGGCTCAGCTGCAAGGGAGGGGTGGTGCAGTGAGCTCAAGGGAGCTGTCACACAGGTATGTAACGTCTCAACATGAGGGTTAGCATAGCTACGCTGCTCCTCACACATGCCTGAAATCCTGCAGGCAGAGCAGTAACACTCCGCGAGGTGACACCGATGAAGCAGAGACGACCAAAGTCACATGACAATGAGCTGTCAGTCACTTTTCTTCTGCTTCAAAACTACATCACACACCACATTCAGACCCATCAGGCAGCTCTCAAACACTTTATCAGCAAACATAATTTTCCCACTTGTCATTTGTGGGAATTGTAAATCACAACTTTTTGGTATCTATTAATGAACTTTAGTGGCCGGAAGAAAAAATAAGACTGAAAAAAACCCCTCTTTCATCAACTGAAAAGAAAACATCATAAAAAATAATACATAAAAACATGTCGCTTTACAGTGAAGACAGGTACATCTCTGGTGTTTATTGAACAGACTGAAGTCATTTCCTGTGTTTATAATATTATCAGGCATGTCCTTGTATGAATTTTAAATTCAGGTGGACCTCTGGTGTCTGTCATCTATTTGAGCAGTTTAAAATTCAGACATTCATACTAATTGGAGGAGTGCAGAGCTGGGATCCATCCAATGAAAACCAATAACAAAGTGCAGTGGTAAAATGAAATCTTATTGCAAATGTGAGATGACAGGCTTTCTCCTCTTTATTTACCTGTTGCCAAGGTGAATCATGGTATCGGCAGTGATTTCACCTTCCATTAGGCCTAATTCACTTGCTTAACTGAGAATAAATTGATTGGACAAACACTGATCAACTTTCCTGGAACCAAAGAATGAGAGTTTCTATGACAAATATGAGCACTGGACTCTGACTTTGTTTAGTCTGGTTTGTGAAACACATCCTTGAAATGTTGCTTTCAGTTTAGTCACGATGAGGCTCTCACTTGGTGCACGACAAAAGCATTTAAAGAATTTGCAGCTGCCACAACGTAAATTACTCAAGTTCATGAAGCGTTAAATATCCTTTATGTTCAATTATGGAAAATTACCAGGGACCAAGTTCAGTTACAGCAAGATTATTAAATGGCTGTTATTTTCATGAAGATGAACTCAATGAATGACTTGGCAAAAAATGTATTGTTATAGAGAAACTCCCAAACTAGCAGGTGTGTCGTTTTTCTGTTGTGCTCTCTTCTGTTAACTGTGAGTCACTTTAATGTGAGAGGAAATGCATCAACTGTTTGGCCTTAATTGAACAGTCAGCTTTGCCGTCTGGAACCAGCCTGGGTTGATTTCATTATAGTTTGATAAGGAAGGACTGTGCAACCATAATTTATTTTATTTTTAAATGAAGCTTTTTTGAGTAAATAGATGTGATTTAGAAGTAACTGTAACAGCATCACCTGTCCTCAGTCACATGACAGCCTGTCGTTGGCTCTGATGTGCAGTACAAACACACTGTCATGCGGTGTGGTAGGACTCAGGCGCAGAGCAGAGTTCAGGGGAAAACAACGTTTATTTACACAGTCACCAGGTGCAGATATATACAGTGAGGGGAGCGGGGGTCCTGGGTCCGAAAGGGAAGTCTGGGATAGGAGTCACATACACGCTAGCTCTTCTTCTTTACAACAGGTTGGTCACGGGTCCGGGGAAACTGTGCACAGGAGAAAAGAGGGTTACACAGCAGGTCCACAACGCTTAAGGATACCAGGCTGAGGTTTACTGACGTGTCTAGCACAATCATCCAGCGGTGAGGCTGTCTGCATCCCGGCCTTAAGAGTCCAACCCATAATCAGAGCCTGGCGAGATGCAGGTGTGTGTGCCAGGGGCGGGAGCCTGCAGTGAGCTCCGCCCTGGCGGGGAGGAGAGAGGAGAATGTACACAAAACACATGTGGCCTCGTGGAGCCGGCCGGGCAGACACGGGGACCATGACACACACAGGCATTGTTGTTTATCAATGCTGGTCTTCACATTCTGTGCTCCAGACAGCTCACTGTTCTCACACAAACCTTCAATATGCAGCAGGAGAGTAATCCTTTTACTCTGACCACAGTCTCTTTGACCTCCAAACACAGCCAGCTGTTTCAGTGGCTACAGCACCTCAGGGCATGATGGCGTTGAGGTTCACTTCTTCTTGACCTCACCGATCCGTTTGATATCACAGCTGGAGAAGAAGTGTCGGATGAGGCTGGAGTATTTTTCATCAGAGCTTTATTACCAGTGCGCATTGGGAGATCCTACTACATGCAGTCACAGCAAGCATCAAGTGGATCTGAGGATCTTTCCTCTTACACACACATATATAGAGTACGTGGGGGGGCTGCCCTTTGTCACCCCTCTTCAGTAGTTTTTCACTAATTCTATTGTTCAGTCTGGGGGTGTTGCCCTCCCCCATACTAGTAACTGTGACTTCCTGTTTATCTGACTGAGGCAGCTCTTACTCCTCATTTTATAACAGACAGACCCCCACTGTCAATAAATTCCTCATCTGACCATCAGAACAATGCTTAGAATTTACAAAACACCCTGAGTAACTGTCCAGACTGGTACAGCTCTATTAAAAAATAACTGGTAGAGTAATATTAAAATAGTAGGTAGATTGAGTTGAGTTTTACTGACGAGATGTGGACCAAGAATAATGTTTTTTCTTCCTGCTAGCAGCTGTCCACGTTGTACTTAAACTCTCTGCAGCTGAAACTAAAGATCAGCCATGACAGTTTTATTACACAACCTTGAAGTGAAATCTGCATTCAGCTAGCTGAATTTCGTGAGCGCACTCATCCTTTTAAGTTCATCACCCATCCCCATGAGTGGACAGCGCCGACTTGAGTTGCATCCCCAGTGTTTTTGTCAGAGACTTTGAGCTACAAGCTGCTGACCTGAAGGCCTCAGACATGTGGGTGAATGAGATCAAGTCACTGAATGAAGATTTGAAAAAACTTGCTCGACAGCAAGCAGAGTTGGCGAACTAACACAAATGAGGGAAAATGAAAAATCCCACGGACCTGCTGATTGTCAAAACTTGGTACGCGCTTCACGTCACAAACCACACACTCAGTGTGTGAGAAGTGCTGTACTGACAATGTGAACAGTCTTTCTCACATCTAAAGAACATTAAGACCGACCTACGATCCCGTTTAACGGAGTGAAGTCTCAATGCCTGCATGAAGCTTAACCTCACCACATATCAACCAGACTACAAAGCCATCAGCAAAACCATGTAGCTCCAGAAATTGCATTAATGGTAAGAAGTGCTTTATTTATCACTGGTTAGCAACAGCAAAACACCATTATTGAAAGGAATTCAGAGACTTACTGTCCTTTAAAAGCGTTCGTGCTACATAAAATGCATAAATTTACTTTTATTTCATTTTAAACATATTGTATGGCTCTCACGGCATTACAAAAAGGTTCCCGACCGCGGTTCTAGAAAGTTCTCCTCTCTCCACTGAGCAATGTTGGGGTTCTGTCAGAGTGTCAGGGTCTTACTCACATACAGATGGTCACCTTTACAGATGATGGAAGCACTGTGCTGCGTCAATGCTGCAGAAATGTTTTTGTATCCTTCCCCAGATCTGTGCTTTGCTACTATTCTGACTCAGGGGTCTAACGATAATTTAAAGCTTAGTTTGTGCTGTGACATGCACTGGGAACTATGAAACCTCGTACAGACAGTTGTGTGTCTTTCCAAATCATGTCCAATCAATTACATGTTTACCCCAGGTAAAGTTGAACCAAGTTGTAGAAGCATCTGACGGATGGTGAGTGGAAACACTGATGGACCTGGGCAGTAATAACAGCACTAATAATGCTCTTTGTTTATTATCGCCTTTCACTGCAGTGTGGGTCAACAAACTGCACCATCACCAGTTTGACAGGTAAGGTTCAGTCAACATAAGTTACTTTTACAGGAAATGTTTTGCAGGAAGTCTTTGCTAAATATTGCACAGAGGTGATTCATGTGTGCAGCAGCTGCTGGCGTCAGTGATCAGAACCAGGAGCATGTTTAACAAAAACATGTGGGTTCTTTCTTTATTCTCCTGCTAAATACCAACAAGCTGACTGACAGCACAGTTTATTACAGTCCATTGCATGTCTGATGATGCATTTAAACAGCAACACACCCAATGCACAGAAATGTTCTTCAGTTTTGGGTGGTGACTCTTCATTCACTGGGCTCTTTTGTTTTGACTTCATTATTTCCTGTTTATAACTCCAAGGAATTAAAGTTGTTTATCACGGTGCTTTCCATGATGTAAACACCTTTTATTAATGTGCTGTTTACTGTCAGAAAAATAATTACAAATTAGGCATTGAGAAGACAATTAAGAAGACAGCTCTTCTGCACTGCCTTCCTGGTCACACTGCAGGTTATTGTCTTCACTTAATATTCTCAGTCTTTCTTTGCAATTTAAACCATATAAGTCGCATCTTCTACTTTATCAAAGCACTCACACAAAAACATGAGATTCATGAATGCATAAAAAAATCATTTTAGGAATCTGAATTAATTCACACACCACGATAATGAACAGCATGACATACAATGAGAAAAACAATTCAAATAACAGATCTGAGCGAGTTAAACCTTCCAGGAAAAAGTTTTTAGAAACTCAAAAGCACAATAATTTATTCAAGAATGAACCTAAACTGGCATTAAATAGACACAATACTTGTCCATAAACTATAGTCGGCATGCATCCAGGACAGTATTGAAGTTCCACCCTTCTTTCTTCTAGCTTACATAAAACTACATAATTATTGATTATTATTATTTATTGAACATGTTTTATGTTCAGGTGACTCACAGTTTGTTAAGTAAAAGCACAATGAGGATTAGTATCCCCTCCAGCCTCCATTCAGTGTTTATAGAAAGATAAAGGCTGTTGTAGTTTGTGACGTGTGTTCTTGATATAAATCTGATGATGTTTATCACCTACTGCTTATTTCATGTAATGGGCTAATACTGACAAACAGATGTCCAGAGACAGTCTCATTTATCAAGCATGTAAATTGGATGATGTGAATCTTTATTGAATTTTTATTGTAAGTCAGTTTTGCTTCATGTGGTAAAAAATAGAAGGCCCTTTTCAAAAAGATTAAAAGTTTTCCAATCTATGATCAACAAGGTCTTTAGATTGAACTCACCAAGGATCACACTGATACAATCAAATCTCTAGGAAGAGTTCATTAGTACAAACATGCTACCATGGCTGGCTTCTTGTTGACTTTAGGGCTCCAGGAGGATTTAGGTGAAACTTATTGCTGGGGCTAATAAGGTGCAACCCAAGTGTTCGGTTTATATTGTTGGATTGTCATTTATGCTTAGAAATATATATAATTGATTGATATTAATAGGATGTCTGATCCTTAGCAGTCTGCAAAGACTCTGTGCGCCTTCCAGAGTGTTCTGGCATATACACACAAATCCTAATGTCATGAGAGAGGTCGTACCTTCTCTTACTGACTTATGGTACAAGGCAGGGGTCCCCAATCCCAGTTCACAAGGGCCGGTGTCCCTGCAGGTTTTAGATCTCACCCTGGGTCAACGCACCTCCATCACATGATTGGTTCATTACCAGGCCTCTGGAGAACTTCAAGACATGTTGAGCAGGTCATTTATCCATTTAAATCAGCTGTGATGGATCAAGGACACATCTAAAACCTGCAGGACACCGGCCCTCGTGGACTGCCATTGCGGACCCCTGGTATAGGGGGACACCTACTCTGTATCTGTTTTAGTAAAGGAGCCCTTTGTTTAGGTGGACCGCTGGGCTCCTAGCACCAGCTTTGGGGATACTTCATAGGGTCACATCTTGACCTCACACACACACGCACACACATACCTACACTACACACAGACAAGGTACTCTTGTGTATGATGTCATATGTTAACCTGAACCTATGCATATTCATGCAACCTCAATAAAGAGCAGTGCTACGGGGGAGCTAACGGAGAGTGACTGGGGTTCGAGCGGAAGGAACGGCGCTCGTCACAGTTCTCTCCCTCGTGCACGAGCAACACAAAGAGCTCTGGTGACTTGCGTCTTGCTTTTGCTGTTGTGGTAGAATTGTCTTGGCATTCCAGCAATAGGCCTGTGCAACACAAACCTTTCAATAAGACTCAATCATGCAATTAAACCTTGACATCTTAAAAGATGAGAGTATGACAGCAGCATCTTGTAAGAGGAAACTTTTGGACACATCAGTACAGGACTCCACCCGGTACAAGAGTGTTTTTATTCATGTTGTCGATGCTTCAGCTTAAGATTTGAGGCTTGTTTTAGAACACATACGTGTGTTGTGATGTTTGTGAGTCAGGATAAGATTTGTTGTGACGTAGTTGCCTACGGTGCATCCTCAATACTCAGTATTGACGTGTTGTCTCTTGTTTGATGGATATGTGGCATTCCTCAGGGAAGACTCCACCACCTCGAGAATGTGGAAAATGCTTTGAGTTGTTTGTGTATGTATGTGTGTTTGTATACCTGACTTTCTACCTGGTTAAAGAGTGTTTTAACAACATCCCTAGTCATAAAAAAGGGTCATCTCCCCTCACCCCGTATAGGGCTTTGGAATGTGATGTCACGGGAGGGGGTGTGGCCGCTGAGGCGCCATTTCAGCAGGCCAAACAAAGGGCTAAAGGACCAAAAGCATCAGCAATGGTTAGTCCTTGCTGTGTTGGTCATTAGATCGCACGATCGGGAAGGGAATAAGCTGGAAAATGGGCTCTGTTTTTATTCTTTCCCCACCTGGAAGCAACGTGAGGGAGCTCGTGTATCAGATGTTACCAAACGAATGCGTCTAGCCTGGATAGCAGCTGTGAGACGAGCTGATATCCAGTTCTCTACCATCCACAGATATCTGTTGGTGCTCCAGACGTTTTCATTCAGTTAAGTTCTAAATAAGTTCATATCACTCTTTATAGCATATTAGTTGCTAATTGTTTTTCATTATTGCAGCAAACCAGCCTATGAAATGGATGAAACAAATCCTGACTGGGTTCCAACGCTACACATGGGGCACTACGAAATCCCTGTTTCAAACCACATGCTACACACCACCATGCCAATCAGATTAGGTCTTCCATGTGAAGGTGAAGAGGTGACCCTTCTGGATAAGATGGTGAAGGTTTGCTGCATTTTGGTGAACATGTGCCCCAGTGTGGTAGTAAAACCAGGGAAAATGCTCTAGAAAGAGGTATTTAACCTGGACTCGCGGCGACAGTCGACGCGGGATTATTACTCCGAACTGGTGCAGTCTGTGCGAGCAGTGTGAGCTTGGTATTTGGCTAGCGTGTGGCTAATAGTGGATTTTTCCTCCTTCCTCCAGGAGAGGCGAGTGGAGGAGTGAGTTGGGGAGCACACACACTAGGGAGTTACAACACGGAACGCACTGGGAGCAAGGGACGTTGGACTTGCCTGTCTATTTCACTGTAAATAAACGCACTGCGTTTCTGTGAAGAAGAACTGCGCCTGGGTCCCTGTTTTCCATGACAATTGTAACTGATGTTCTACAAAGTGGTTTTAATTAAAATAGGCAAACATTTATTTCTTTATTCAACTTTTGAACTGTGGTTCATATTAGTACATATTCAGTAAATGCAAATTATTTACATGCCCCCCTAAATTAAAACATTATGGGTTATTCAGAACAGAACTATGCTTGGAGAAATATTTTCCCATCAGTTGATCCAACTCCTCCACAGTAGCAGGTGGAATCTTTTCTTTTACCTGTCACTACAGATGGTCTGTTTATGTTTTGATCGAGAGCCTTTTTTTGGGCAGCTGAAGAGGAGAAGTCTATCTTATGGCCAACCTCTGGCTGTATCTTGGTCATATTACCAGGCAAAACCCAGTATGCAGGTTCATCTGTAACAGTCCTTGTGCCACAGATCCTCACTGTTGCTTCTACATTAAACAGAAGAGCAGTGACGTGGCTGCAGGTCTCTGTGACTCCGGCCTTACAGGTGCAGCGGGCGGCTTCAACCTTCCCTGTGATGCTCACAGTGACCCATGGCTGCAATGCTGGTTCATTCAGTCTTTGAGAGTGCAGTAACACACACAGACAAAGTTCATTTAAAGACAAGAACTATGAGCCAAGGCCGACACAAATGTGTTTATCTACTTTCAAATCCATCCATTCGCTTCTGCTTATCCCTTTCAGGGTCGTGGGGGGCACTGGAGCCTATCCCAGCTGTCATAGGGCGAGAGGCGGGGTACACCCTGGACAGGTCGCCAGTCCGTCGCAGGGCCAACACACAGGGACAGACAACCATTCGCACTCACATTCATTCGCACATTCACACCTAGTGGCAATTTGGATTAACCAATTAACCTATCCCCACAAGCTGCATGTCTTTGGACGGTGGGAGGAAGCCGGAGTACCCGGAGAGAACCCACGCAAACAGGGGGAGAACATGCAAACTCCACACAGAAAGCCCCCGGCCTGATGGTGGAATTGAACTCAGGACCTTCTTGCTGTGCGGCAACAGTGCTAACCACCGTGCTACCGTACTTTCAAATCCATTTATCATAAATGTGTTTACATGTGATTTTTTTATCTTTTTATGTGTCCATCTATACAACGCTGCATGTTGTATTCTAAATCTGCCTGTTTGTTTTTTTTAATCTGCCAGCAAAAAATGAACCTAAAGTATGTAATGCAAGGATGTCATCGCTTTCAAGAGGGAGAAAGCATAAAGTTCGACTTTTATGAATCACTTAATATGATAAGGAGATTCTGCAGGTCATTAATCGATGTATAAAACCAAAATATAATATATTTTTACTTACACAGGACACAAACACGGAAGCAAGATGTATAATTAGGATTATTTATAACAAATATGAATTAATTAGTGCAATTTCTTTAACCATAGAGAATCGCTAAATCCTTCAGGACAATGTCACATAAATGCACTGAACTCACTATGTTTTCCCTCTAACACCCTCCACATGTTCTGACTGTAGTTTCCCCTCATGAATGAATTTATGCTGTACTAATCTGAATGTTCGGGGGGAATCAAACGCATTTTACTCGCAGTACTCGAGCTGACTTACCTTTGTTTGAATGACGGCGAATTCACAACATGGAGGTTTAAAAAAAGCCAAATCTTGTACCGATCCAGGCGATTCGTAGCCTGCTAAACTGGTGCCGCACTCCCACAATGCACTGCGGCGTGACATCAACTCCAAAGCCCCATAGGGCTTAACCCCTTAAATAGTCCACCATATACAAGCACAGGTGAGCCCATAAAGGGTAGGAAGTGACTATCCTTACAAAAGTCTAAGGAGCTTGGAAAGAAAGGCGTCTGGACTTCTTTAAGTTGCTCCAAGCTCCTTAGACTACGATGACCCGGATGACTGAGAACCTTCACAGACATTCCTTACAAAATAAGGAAACCAGCTATAGCCTCTCCCACCATCCTACATGTAGGGGATGAACAGAAAAATATCTGAACATGCAGTTCAGGACAAGGTTTACAATTTTAAGCACAACGATGACAACTTTTATCAAAATCACTCCAACAGCTGCCTATACTGCTGTTCAACCTTCTGTCCCTCTAAGAAAAAAGGCTGATGAACTACAGGCACTCCATACAGTGTAAAGACTCCAAATCAATTTAATGATCAAATTCCAACTTGTATCATTTCACACAAGACATTTGCTGTTATATCAGGGAATGTTGACTCCTCCAATTAAACATCTGAGGATTTTTATGCATATGTGTGTGTCTGGTGGATATTTCAGGGTTGGTGTCGCAACAGGAAACAGCAGCCATCCAATGACGTGAGAAAACAAACACACAGATCATTACTGTTCCACTAACGTATTGTCACGCTTTAGAAATGCGTTCCTACCACAAGAAGCAGCTTATTAAAAGGTCACACAAGTTATGTTTAGGTATGATGGGCAAATCCCAGACATTCAGTAATGCGCTGACTCCTGTTTGACGAATCATTAAAGAACATTTTTTCTTACAAATAATTATGTAGTGGATGTTTATGTATTTTAAGAATAACAGAGAAATGTTTTCAGGAATTAAGTGATGTAATAAGATACAAGAAAATCAAATGAAATAAAAGATGAACACCTTGTTCTCAGGAAGGCCTTTAAAATTCATTCATCTACTTAAACTAGTAACAACTTCATTCAGTTACTGAAGCAGAACAAATCAAGTTTGAACATTGACTCTAACAATCACAGAATTTGTTTAAAAGAAAAATTTAAAAATAAAATGAATTGAAGTTTTTTATGTGCACACTGACTGTCAACAAAGAAGTAGAGACCTGGAAAAGTTGTTTCTTTGTCTAAACGTACTCAGTCAGTTGTGAGCTTTATAAAAACCAAAACTAATCACAGAAAATTTGTTTGAGTTAGTCTGTCAGATCCTTTTTGACTACAAATTTGAAGTGATGGCTGCTTCAGGAGGACAATAGGAGAGAGATGCAGGTAAATAAAAGGTTAGTGCACACACCTTAAACCATGACGATAACTACCATTACTCCACCTGCACATATTTGCCCTCAGGTTCATGTTGGCTGTTTATAAAAAGAGGAGATGAAGTCAAAGAACATCGCTTTCTTTCACTGCAGTGGACGACATTCAAGCAGAGAGATACTATGTAAGTAATCCTAATATTAAATATATATCTGACATGTTGTATATTAATACATTTTAAATATACAACATGTTTTTTTTACGGTTAATTGTTATTTTTACTGTGATCTGGTTGCTTTATGTTGTTTAATTTAGGGAGCATTTTCATTAAAAAAAGTAACGTTTTCGTTTTTTAAATGGTTCTGTTCTTTTTTCATAGTAATGAATAGTAATAAAGAACTATGTTAGTTCTATACTTCTGTTTCAAGCTCAGTATAAACAAGCACCTTGATGGTAAATATGAAATAATTAGCAACACAAGAAGTGATAAAGTGAAAGAGAAGCACATTGACAACTTCAAGGTAAGATTTTTAAGAATAAAGAGATCACAGATTGGTAATTTCAAATATAAAGTTATATAATGTTGCAGCCATGAATGAAAACAGTAAAATAACTCAACAAAAACATTCTTTCATGCCAACCTCATACTTTGAATTAAACCGACCATAGGCATGCTAGGCATTTGATCTTCTCTTCAGCTGATAATAACCATGATGGACAAAATTTTCAGAGAGCAGAGAAACAACTTCACTATGATCGCAAAGATTTGTATCATCGTTCTTCTTTTTGTTGGTAAGAGAAGCTTTATTATTCAAAGAGTTTTATAATCGTTAAAAGGGTGAACAAATATGAAACTGAGAAAAGATTTCTACACAGCCTGCTGCAATGCATGGATAACAACCTCAATCGCAGCAACAACAACTGCAGATGCTCCAAAAACAACCACAGCTGCCCCAACCACAACTGCAGCGACAACAACCACAGCTGTTCCAACAACAACCACAACTGCAGCGACAACAACCACAACTGCAGCGACAACAACCACAGCTGTTCCAACAACAACCACAACTGCAGCGACAACAACCACAACTGCAGCGACAACAACCACAACTGCAGCGACAACAACCACAGCTGTTCCAACAACCACACCTGTTCCAACAACCACACCTGTTCCAACAACAACCACAACTGC
>NW_005188140.1:56565-61341 GCF_000239375.1 Pundamilia nyererei | reverse complement strand
TCCAACAACAACCACAACTGCAGCAACAACAACCACAACTGCCCCGACAACAACCACAGCTGTTCCAACAACAACCACAACTGCCCCGACAACAACAACTGCAGCAACAACAACCACAACTGCAGCAACAACAACCACAACTGCAGCAACAACAACCACAACTGCAGCAACAACAACCACAACTGCAGCGACAACAACCACAGCTGTTCCAACAACAACCACAGCTGTTCCAACAACAACAACAACAACTGCAGCGACAACAACCACAACTGCAGCGACAACAACCACAGCTGTTCCAACAACAACCACAACTGCCCCGACAACAACCACAACTGCCGCGACAACAACCACAACTGCCCCAACAACAACCACAACTGCCCCAACAACAACCACAACCTCAGCGACAACAACCACAGCTGTTCCAACAACAACCACAACTGCCGCAACAACAACCACAACTGCAGCGACAACAACCATAACTGCTCCAACAACAACCACAACCTCAGCGACAACAACCACAACTGCCCCAACAACAACCACAACTGCAGCAACAACAACCACAACTGCAGCGACAACAACCATAACTGCGACAACAACAACCACAACCTCAGCGACAACAACCACAACTGCCCCAACAACAACCACAACTGCAGCAACAACAACCACCACCTCCTCTGCCATCCTCATCAACATCAGCTTCCTGTCCGTTATTATTCCTGTGATGTCACATGTACTCAGCTCATACTGTTAACATTTTTCTCTTCAGTTCACTTCCTGTAAATAATATAAATATAACAGAAAATTATTTATGAGAATTTATGAAATGTTTAAATTAGCATGTAGCTCGTTCTCAGTGAAATGTGTTTAATTGTTCTCAATTTGTGTGATTATAATGTTCAAAACTGAGCATTTAATCTAATCCCCGTTGCTGTTTTGTTGCCATTTACTGGTGAACTTGAGTATTTTACTTGTGTTTACACTTTTTTTGGGTTGTGGTTTTATTTTGCTGGCAGAATATCTGTGCTTGTATTTCACCATAGTTTTTCACAGTGTTTGCTGGTAAAGAGATTTAGTATACACATCCAGAAATGCATACACTATTATATATTGTACATATATTTATTAGTTTCAGGTTGGCCATTCTTGTATTTTGCTCGTTTGTGTTTTTGTGTTTGCACATCTCTGTTGCTTGTGGGGCTCGCACACAAGAATTTCACTCGCATGTGCTGTGCCAGTGTGCCTGCACATGTGATGTGACAATAAAAAAGTGATTTGATCTGAGTGATTTGAAGAGGAGATTAAAATACTGGGTAAACATCAGTTGGATCATGGCCCTTTATTCTATATCAAACATCAAAAATAATTCTATAGAAGTTACAAAGCATATTCTAAATCTTATTTATTGTGTGGCAGACTTCCACCAAATATGAACTCTGCAAATATTACACCCCTGACCTTACTAAAACAAGTCAAAAAATAAAGACAGAGTCTGACCTGCTTAACTAATTCAAAACAGGAGAAAACTGGTGATCAAAAGAAACTGCAGCTCACCCCTACCCGGGTCCTCCAGCTGGAACCAGTCACGACGGGGCAGTGTATCCACGCACCAATTGGAGCAGGGCCCTGGCACAGCTGAATTAGTATAAACAGATATATTACCTGAATTAAACAACCCTCCTATTGTTTAATTCCCAAACTAAGAAATTGCTCTTTACAAGGCGTCAGCGATGACATTTTCCGTTCCTTTCTTGATTTGCAGGTTAAAATCCTGCAAACGTTGTCAGGAAGCGCTGTGTGGCAGGCAGGAGTTGGACCCAAAATGCAGGCACTCAGACTCGAGGGATGAACTCAGAATGTAGATTTTATTCGAAGACACCAGGAAAAGATACAAAACTAAAGTATACTGGGAAAATATAAACTATACTTTATGGAGAGGCACATGAGGGAACACACAGCTTGAGGGACGACGCGACACAGACTCAGAGAAACACAGGGTTTAAATACACTGGGAAATAAATAGACACAGAAGGAGAGCACAGCTGGGGGAAATCAGAACTGACAAGACAAGGAAGCAAAGTAGGACACATTCACATAAGACATGGAACTTCAAAGTAAAACAGGAAATACACAGAGACACAGACCAAAGGGGAGAATAAAGCACAGAGAAGCACGAGGGGGGAGCACAGACATGACGGGCTGGGAAAACATGGAATGAAACACAAGGAGGGGAAGCCCAGTAAACTAAACATCTTAGGACCTCCAATAAAATACCTCCAAGAATAACAAATGAACTTAACATGAAACAGGAACACAGGAAAAACTACGAACGCTGGGTCGAATGACCCAGGATCCTGACAAAAGTAGTGACCAACGCATAAGTCTCTCATTTGAGTTTTGCATCCGGGAGAGAAACACCAATGGTTTGTGGTCAGTGAATACTTGAATGGGTATAGAGCTGGATCCAATATACACCTCGAAATGCTGCAGGGCTAACAACAAGGCAAGGGCTTCCTTTTCAATAGTGCTGTAGTTCATCTGATGTTTGTTGAACATTTTGGAAAAATAGCAAATTGGGCGATCCACCCCGCGATGGGCTTCCTGCATAAGGACAGCTCCTGCACCAGCCGCACTAGCATCAACCTCGAGCTTGAAAGGGCACCTGAAATTAGGTCCCGTAAGAACAGGGGAACTGCACAGCAATGCTTTCGCAGACTCGAAAGCAGTCTGACAAACAGGCGTCCACACAAAAGGCTTCACTTGGCTGATCAAATCGATGAGAGGAACGACAACAGTGGCGAAGTTCTTTCATGGACCTCTGTAATAACCACACATTCCTAGAAATCGGCGTAGCGCCCTTCTCGTTTGTGGGACCGGAAACTCGACAATAGCCTGTATCTCCACAGTCACCGGCCTTACCTGTCCCTGACCCAACTGTTTTCCCAGGTATGTGATGGTGGCTCTGCCAAATTCACATTTGGCCAGGTTCAGAGTAAGCGAGGCTTCCTGAAAACGGCTGAAAACGAGAGAGAGTGTTTGTAAGTGGTCAGACCAGGTGGATGAGTAAATGACAACATCATCCAAGTAGGCATCACAGTTATTCACGCCGGCCAGTACTGCCCATAAGGCGCTGGAACGTAGCGGGTGCGTTACGCAACCTAAACGGCATAACCGTCTACTGGAGAAAATGATCTGGCGTGACAAAAGCAGATATTTCAGATGCTCTGGGAGTTAAAGGTACTTGCCAGTAACCTTTTAACAGATCAAGTTTGGTTACAAAAGATGCCGATCCCACTCTATCAATACAATCCTCCATTCAAGGAAGAGGAAATGAATCATGTTTGGTAACAACGTTAACTTTCCTGTAATCATTACAAAGCCGAGGAGTGTTGTCAGATTTTGGTACCAGCACACACGGCAAACTCCACGCGCTGGCTAAACCGTGTTCTAAGAGATAGCTGACTTCCTTCTGCATTATTACTCTTTTCACTGGGTTCACTCGATAGGCATGCTGCTTAATGTACTTCCACGTCAATGTCGTGGTACAGGACTGCAGTTTGATGAGGATGATCAGAAAAAAGTGATAAATTATCCTCTATCAGATCAGTGATGTCAGCTCGAGCGGGCTCAGATAGGTGGGCTAAATCATTTAAGATCTCCGAATTTTTCAACCGCTACCCAGCGCTTCACTTTTCTGGAGCAGTCCGTCATCAGAGGGTTCATAAGGAGAAACAACACTAGCGGCGCACACTGGAGATGGCGCACCCAAAGGGCTCCTTGAGTGACACGATTTCAACATATTAATGTGACAAACCCTAGACTTTCTCCGACGGTCTGGGGTCTGGATCACATAATTGTTCTCGCTGAGTTTCTGTTCCACCACATATGGGCCAGCGAACTGGGCTAGCAAACTGGACCCTACCACAGGCAGCAACACCAACACTTTCTAGCCCGGCTAGAAACTTCTGTAAACAGCCTTTGTATGATAACCAGCTTTCATTTTAGCCTGCGTATGAGTCAGATTTTCCCGAGCTAATTGGCATGCAAGGTGGAGTTTTTCCTGAAGTCCACTAACATAATCAAGGACATTATGTTGAGTTTCAGACGTTTCTGACAACCACTCCTTCAGAAGCTGGAGAGGACCACGGACCACATGTCCAAACACCAGATCCGTAGGACTGAATCCCAAGAATTCCTGAGTGGCCTCCCTGACGGCAAACAACAATAACGGCAGACCCTCATCCCCTTCTCTACCAGACTCCGCACAGAACTTGCGCAGCATAGCTTTGAGGGTTTAATGGAATTTCTCCAGAGCACCCTGACTTTCTGGGTGATATGGACTGGATTTTACATGTTTTATCTGCAACTCATCCACAACCTGCACAAACACTTTTGAAGTAAAATTTGTTCCTCGGTCTGTTTGAATAACCTTTGGAAGCCCGAAAGTAGAGCAAAACTTAATTAGTGCTTTTATTATCGTTTTTGCTTTCAGTGTGTGTAGTGGAATTGCCTCCGGGAACCTTGTTGCTGAACACATTATTGTAAGTATGTATTGGTGTCCGGATTTAGTTTTTGGCAGGGGACCAACGCAATCCAATATTACTTTTTCAAACGGCTCACCTATTACTGGAATAGGATGTAGCGGAGCAGGTGGGATTGGTCTATTAGGTTTCCCCGCCACTCAGGCGCAGCTGGCTGCCGGCGGAGCTCACGGGCGCGTCACTGCAACTCCCCCTGGCTTCTGCTCCGCGGCTGCTGAGTGAGCCCTCATCTGGGACT
>NW_005188140.1:45872-54687 GCF_000239375.1 Pundamilia nyererei | reverse complement strand
TTTCTTCCCCCCTTTCTCACCGTCTCTTCTCCCCTCCTCTCTTTTTCTTTCTCTCCCTCTCTTTCTTTCATTCTTTCTCCCTGTCCTATCCCCCAGTCATGTCTGTCCCGTCTTTAAAAAATGAAAATAAAATAAATACATAATTATAATAAAGGTCAATCAAATGGACCAATAAGGCCATGATGATCCACTTGGTGAAGTAAATCTGTTTGGCATCTTTCTGCCTTCAGACAACAATTCTGACGGCTAAAGATCCAAACGGGCAAAAAATAAAAAGAAAAAAATAAAAAGAAATGACAGGATGGCATGTGGCTGCAGGATGCTGTGGTAGCCATGCTGGTTCAGTGTGCCGTCAATTTTGAATAAATCCTTGATAGTGTCACCACAAAGCCTCCCCACACTATCACACCTCCTCCATGCTTCATGGTGGGAACTATGCATGTAGAGACCATCGTTCACCTTTTCTGTGTCACACAAAGACACGGTGTTATGGTGGCCGGTAATAAACAAGCCCTCGGCAATGACTGCAGCACATAGACTTACATAGTGGATGTGTTATGTGACAGCTGTGTGCAGGCAGGAAAAGGACCCAGAGTGCAGACTCCGGAGACAGACGTGAACTCAAAAAACAGCTTTAATGCTGAACTCAAAGTAACAAACCTCCAAAGTACAAACATTAACGCAGGCAGGGGAAAAATCAAAGCACACAGCATAAGCAAGGGTAGATAAGAGTAGATCACAACCATGACAAACTGAAACACAGGGCTTAAATACATAGAGGGAGCAATCAGGGAATGGACAACAGGAGGGAAACACAGCTGGGGCAAATCAGAACTGACGAGACAAGGAAGCGTAAACTGAACGCACTGAGATAAGACAGACTTTCAGAGTAAAGCAGGAAACACATAACACAGACTGAACAAAGACACAGACTCACATGCAGGCACTACAACAGAGACGTGGGACCAGGGCAGACAGAGACACTGACTGGACACGGGGATATAGCAACTAAGGATTACACAGAGACAAACCATAAGACATGACTCTAACAAAAACCCAAAGACTAGAAACTGTAAATAATATAATAAACTCAAAAACCCTGGGTCAACGACCCAGGCATCCTAACAGGATGAAGCAGGGTGTTACATAGATGTTTGGCACATTTGGCAGTGCACACTTGTGAGACTGGCATTGATTGCATGGATACCCATTATTCATATTTGTTTACAGCTTGTGTCTAAGCTCACTGCCTAGGCAGAGTGTTCTACACAGCAGATAGTGCACAGTGAGTAATACATAATTCACTCAAACATACCTCAGGTTATTCTTCTGGTGTTATTAGAATAGAATAGAATAGAATAGAATAGAATAGAATAGAATAGAATAGAATAGAATACTCCTTTACTGTCACTGTACATTTACAGCATGAATGGGGTGCAGGAGGAAAAAAATATAAATAGTACAGACATCAGGAATAAAGAGCAAACAGAAGAAATAGTCAAGAGGAATATATACAGAATTACACATTAAAAGAAAAAGTGCTTTGAAGTAGTGCAAAAGACTTGATCTGCATGTGAGTGTCCTGAATGATGAGGGTCACTCAGACCATGGATCAGATTAGTCAGGTCGTGGGCAGGGATGGCAGCAGTGTTTGTTGACAGTCTGAATGGCCCAGAGGAAGAAGCTGTTAGTGAGTCTGGAGGTTTGGGGCCTGCCTGACCAACCAGAAGGCAGCGGGTCAAACGGGTAGTCGGCAGGCTCACCTGTGATAGCCCTGGTTTACCTGATACAGGAGGATCTGGCGAATGCCTCCAGGTGTGTCCAGGTGATACTTTTGGTTAATGACCCTCTGTGCAGCCTTCCTGTTCTCAGTCGTGGTCCCTGAACACCAAACACCAGGCAGAAGGAGAGCATGCTCTCCACTGAGGAGCGGTAAAGGCTAGCAGCAGCTTCTGGTCCAGGTTATTCTTCCTCAGGACACGGAGGAAGTGCAGCTGCTGCTGGGCCTTCGTTACCAGGCTGATGGTGTTGTGGGTCCAAGAGTGGAGTGGACCTGTCTGTGCCTCCTGAAGTCCATTATGAGTTCTTTGGTTTTAAGGACATTTAGCTTCAGGTTATTTTCTGTGCACTAGCTGGACAAGTTTTTAAAACATAAAAATAAGTTTTATAAGAAGTAACAAGCTTAGATTGTCTAAATAATTGTAATTTCTTTTTATAATTTCTGTTTTCAACTCCTTTTTCAGGAGAGAATTTCAGCGTTCTCACACAGCAATGGAAGCACAAGCTAAATAACTGAGGTCCTAAAATTGGTCCTTCCAGCACTCTAACTGTACAGACGTGTTCATTTGGACACAATGAATGCGATCAGCTAATTAAGATCCAATTACTGAACTGATTTACAGAGTCAACTGCTTTACACAAGACCAAAACTACTGCACCCACGATCCCTCCTTTATCAAAGTTGGGACTTTGATAAAGGAGGGATAAAGTAACAACATGCAGTTTCGGTCGAATGCTCTAAATCCAGACAGGGTTTGTCTTTCTGTATGTTCTTTCAGCTGCTTGCTTTACTTTTTCAATAACCTCAGAAAAGCCCAGGTAAAATCACTAAATGTTTGTTTCCAGCTTTATATACTGGAGGAACAACTACATTTTTAAGGACAAAGAGAATTACGCCCTCTAAATAGCTTCATTTATAATTTGAGTGGCAACTGCCAAAAGAGGATCTTTTGTCTTCGAGTTCTTCAGTAATGTAATCATTTTTTTTCTGTTACCAACTTATCCACCAGTTTAGATGACATTTTTTTAATTGCAGGTCCAGCATCTTATATATGTATATGATGCTGTACCTTGCACTGAAGTTTGAAGTTATTCTAACATATGGAACAGCAGTAAAAACAGCATTTCAGAAAAACTAGCTGAGCAGGTTTAATCTGGCCGGTCTCCAAATCTTCAGTAATATGAGGAGCGGTTACTGAAGCGTGACACTGAAGCTGCTTCTAGTTACATAAACTTTCTGCCACACCTCAGAGTTTAGTCTACGCATTAACAGCTGCTTGGAATTAGCAGCTTAAGCATTTTCCTCACGGTAGACTCGAGGTGGTTGAGTCTTCACTGAAGAATGCCACACGACTAAGCTGTAGTGCCTTTTCACTGTGCAATACTTTGTTAATATCCAACAGTACAATAGACTTCAATACGTGAAATGTGCCATTCCCTTGTGTTCTTATTCCTATTTATTCTATTTATCCCTGATAAAGTAAAATCAAAATGTACCATTACATTAAGAGGAGCAAAATGAAATCAAAATAGGGAAATTGTGTATGAAGAACATGACTGATAACTGTTGTGTCTTAAGTTTTGTTATAACACAGATTGCATTACAAGGGGGGAAATTGAGTTTTAAAATGAAGGTTTTGTTTCTAGGCAGCTCTGAATGGAGTCAGGAGTTTAAAAGAATTAACATGATGATTGAACTGATTTTATTTCTGAAAACAGGTTTGGAGGTCCAGAGGTACTCAGAGAGGAGAATTGCTGAGGGTTTTTTAGATTATTTTGGATTTAATTTGAAATAAGGGGCTTTATAATCATTTTATGACTTTTGGGGTGTTTTGATAATTTAGATATGGTAAAACTGAGGCTGTTACGGCCGAGACCGTTTTGGACGAGTGACAGGACTCAAACGCAGGACGCCAAACAGCTTCTAAGTAGATTTTAAGAATAAAGTTTAATGTTTCCACAAATATTCATAAACAAAAGGTGAGAGTAGACAAGTACGACGTTCCACCACTGAAACTAAGTAATGATCTGGTCCGGGTCAGAGAGGACAGCTATTCCAGGGATTGGACTGGAAAGCAAGTCATATTTGATCCAGGAAAAGGTCGGGGTCACTGTAACAGAGTGCAGATGTTCAGATACGGATAAGGAGACATATGAATATGTTGCTGGTTCAGAATCCTCCTTCGTACTGCGTACTTGCCAAAGGAGGTCGGAGATGACGTAGAGGGGTGAGTAGTCCGGGTGTGAAATCCAAAAAACTCCTGGCGTGGAGGCAGAGAGGCAGGTAGGTAATTTGGGTAATAGCCTGTGGGACTGCCAGATGGTCCAGCATCCAAGTAGGTGCTCTTCGACAGGGGTTGACAGTTGGGTGTAGCTAAGAGAGAGGCGCACAAAAGGCAAACATACAGTGAGGCAAGGTGATTCACAAAATACATAGGGAATGATGGTGGTGGTGGCCTGCACTGACTGATGTTAGCAGAGAATCTGGCGAAGAGAGATTGAGTACGCTGGCCTTAAGAGTCCCCGGCTAAATTACCCACAGGTGTAAGCGATCAGCCAAAACACTGAGGCCCCTCCCCGGGGTGGAGACGCCGGCTCGGAGGGAGACACACTGGCACACACCCGGACCATGAAAGAGGCAGAAATTGTTATTTTCATTTTTAAGCTAAAGGATTAAAATGAACTGAATCCTGTTCATAATAAGTTGAATACCAATCTTAAAGGGAAACTGTGGGACAGCTTGAATAAAACGTATGCTTTGTAGAAAGGAAGTAAAAAATGTTTGATTTCTTTTTGATTTCTAAAATAAGCGGTTATCATGCACGCTTACAGTCACAGACATGACATAGATTAGTTTCTGGGGTAAAGATGAAAAACAGTTTGCGTTGTCTTTGCTTAGCAAGAAGTAATGCAGAAGGTGTTGAAATAGGCCTGCTCTGAATAGGTCAACAGGAAGGATATGAAGACTGAGACAGAAAAATGTGGGTGAGCTTGCAACTGAATGTGCGCCTGCAAAATAACATTTTTTTTTATTTTTGTACAGGATGTTTATGATCAGATAAGAGAAGAAGAGAGCTTCTTAAAATTGTGTCGAAAGTGTCGCTTAACCAAATGAATAACATTGAAGATTATTTATGTATAAATGATTTTTTATACACACATTGCAATCGTGCTCATAGGAGTTGTCACTCGGTAAAGTGAAGGTCAAAAACGTCGTTCAGCATGACTGACTGAACTGATATATTGTAGGGAGGACCCTGAGTGCCGATGGATGAATGCCAACATGCTTATACACATAATGATCCTTTTGATTAGAGAGTCCCGAACATGATAGGTTGAACCAAGTTTGAAGAATTAAGAGAACAATTGATGAACATAATAGGTTATGGAGGCGTAGCAGGGAAAGGTGTTTGTTTATTCTTTACAGGAGATTCCAGAACCAGAGCAAAACCATGGCGAGAATCCAGGAACCAACCAGAGGAAGGGGGACCCCGAAAAGAAGCACAGCACAGAGAACCACAGTACCAGCAAATGTGTTGTTTAAGAGACTAAAAGCTTGTTAGACACAGGTTGAATGTGTGCGTAAAAGTAATGAAGAGTAATGAGAGGGACTTCAGGAATAGTTTGCAGGATTTCTATGTTATGTAAATTGCCCAAGAATAGTGTTAAGACCGGATATATGTTACCCCTAGAGGGGGTGAAAACCAGGAGTAAATTTTACATTTTAACTCTATAGAGGCCTTTTAATAGGATAAAGTTAATTATATATGATTGGATTTTATAGTGAGCATTGAGGGAAGTCAGAAGTGGGGTTAAATTGTGACTCTGGGGTCAAAAGCGGATGGTAGGAAGAGAAGCAACGATAGCTCACAGCCCAGCGTAAACGCGAGGTGCTGTATAAGGGCGTGATTTATTTGTTGTGGATACAAGTAACTACGCCATAGTAATAAGGGAACATTGAAAGGGTTGGGCAATTGAAAGGTTTCATTTTTGATATGATTTCTTTTGTTATATTTTAGCTATTATTCTCACATGAAAGTAAACTTAATGGGAGAAATTAGGAATTATGTTTCTGGTTTCTTGGGAAACACAAAAAGGGGAAACTGTTGGGATTTAAATATACAATCTGAATGCTTATTTGCTGATTATATGTATAAGAGAGGCCCAACTCTGAGTACAGTCTGTGCCAAAAGTACTAACAGGAAACTGCGTGCTTTTGCAGAGAAAATAGGAGCTGCAGCCAGAAAGTGAAACTAAGCAGAGTCTTTGATCGAAACTCAAAGTGTGTGTGACGTCTAGAGGAAGTATATAAATAACTAGGCTTCCTGTTTGTGCTTCAGACCTGAGCTTGTATGTTCGTGTGTTCAGGTCTCCGTTCCCGGGAATGTAAAATAAAGATCATTTTTTGAGTTTGACCACTTTGAGTCTTTCTTGGCCACCAGAAGAATTAAAAGAACGAGATTTAATAATACTCTGTATTTATATATGTGTATATATGGTATATGGTACATGACTTTTCTTTTTATGTCAGGATGTCATGTTGAGGCTTGTTGTTTCTGTGTGACATTGACGACACGCCTCACAAACTAGAACAGCCTTTATTAAATCCATATATAACGACTGAATGGAGGCTGGAGTGGATACTAATCATCATTGTTCTTTTACTTAACAAATGAGTCACCTGAACATAAAACATCTTCATTAAACATTAATAAATATTTATGTATTTTATGAGAGCTAGAAGAAAGAAGGGTGGAACTTCAATACTGTCCTGGATGCATGCCGACTATAGCTTATGGCCAAATACTGTGTGTATTTAATGCCAGTTTAGGTTCATTCTTGAATAAATTATTGTGCTTTTAAATTTCCAACAGCATCTTCCTGGAAGGTTTAAACTCACTCACAAAAGTGAAGAACATTTCTGTGCATTGGGTGTGTTGCTGCTTAAATGCATCATCAGACATGCAATAAACTGTAATAGACTGTGCTGTCAGTCAGCTTGTTGGTATTTAGCAGGAGATTAAAAAAAGCTCCTGGTTCTGATCACTGACGCCAGCAGCTGCTGCACACATGAATCACCTCTGTGCAATATTTAGCAAAGACTTCCTGCAAAACATTTCCTGTAAAAGTAACTTATGTTGACTGAAGCTTACCTGTCAAACTGGTGAAGAAAGTCAGTCATAAACAAGAAAAGAAATTCAGGAGTACCACTGTAAAATTCTTCAAACACAAAATAAATAGTTCAAATAAAGTCGTTTTTGCAATATTTTGAAATATTACTATAAACATATTTATGAACTGACACAATTGTGTTTTCCATTGTGAAGCTTTTATTGGTGTGTGTGCTCACATGTTAGATTTACAAGACGGTGTGATTTTTTCATATTGCTATCACCAAATATATCGGTCCAAAATTACAGATCCGGATTCTTTTTGATGGGAAGAAACACTAGTGAAAGTTATTTTCTGAATTATAGTTAGAGGATATTTGGAAACTCCAGCATTTTGCTATATTTGGATTTGACTGTATTTTTGCTTTTCTCGTACAATTTGTCATATTGGCTCAATCGATGATGAAAGTTAAACATTAAAGTTTTCTACATGCTTTCTTTCGCAGTAGTGTAAAACTCAAATTCAGACCACTCAAAAAGGTCCAAAATTGAACAAATGTTTAAAATCATTTGCTGCCGACAGAAATGATGAGCTAATGGAAGTGGACTGATAAATGAAATGGATGCATGGCTGATAGACACTGCTCGCTGCTGAATAAAAATGATTGTGGTATGGCAGTATGGCTAAACAGGTGTTGTCTCAAAGCACAGGCACAATTGTAACAAAATCTTAAACTATCACCTATCTGGGGGTTTGGACAGTTAATTATTAGAGTAAAATGATAAGCTGAATGTTACCAAGGTCCAATTCACAATGGGTTCAACATGTGAACATGAAATGTGTTGTGGAGTTCTGGCTCCACCACTCACAGACTATGTGGTGCTGAAGTTTTAAATCAGAGTAATGCTTTCTTGTTCTTTCCAGTCTGCCTACATTAGGCTACCTGAATGCAGATTTCACTTCAAGGTTGTGAGGTAAAAGTGTCATGGCTGACTGGTAGTTTCAGCTGCAGAGAGAAACTGTGATGTTTTATGAGCCAGCGACATGTGATAACATCAGCATCCAGATAAATATGTGCAGGTGGACTAATGGTAGATATCGTCCTGGTTAAAGGTGTGTGCAGAAACAGCTTGAATGTAAGTGTCTCTCTGCTTTTCTCCTCCTGAAACAGCCAACAACACTGACTGTTGCAGTGCTGTTTCACACATGCTCTGTGACATTTTTCAGAAGTGACCTGCTACATTTTACTGCTGTGACTGTGAACAGGTTCAGTCCTCTAATTAGAATTCTCGTACCTGCAGTAAGATTCGTATTGGTCTTCTTTGAGGTCTCGTTTATTTAAGGGGAAAAGTTGTGTCAGTTACCTGTTGCATTAAAGTGTGATGACAACAGGTCCTGACCAAATGTCCATATGTGGCGCAGTGGGAGTGAGACGCCTTCCACTGAGCCCTTATTCTCAGTGTGTAATGTAATGTGTGAAACACTGTTTTGGGCTGAGGGACAGTGCTGTAAATCTTGTGCAAACACAAAGAAAGACAGAGACAAAATCAACACAAAGTTTCTGCTTACATCACATTCTTCTGCACCTCTGTGGTTGTAAAAGCAGCTGTATGTGAGTGTCAACTGTTAGTTGTGTTAGATTACCACTGTCAAGTTTAATAATCAAATTGGATATTTGAGTTGATTGTTTACATTACAAGGAGATATCAGACCCCATAAAACCACAGTCATATACTCTGGATTATCAGAATCACTCATTTTTATCCTTATCTACTCTTTTTTGTCTCTGTGTGTTTATATACCACTGCAGCAATTTTCTCCCACAGTTTGTGTTTACCTGTTTTGTCTTTTTCTGGGGGGAGTTATTTGTTTTCTCCTTATCTTTCCTCATGTTGTGCATTTTCCATTGTTATACCTCTCTGAC
>NW_005188140.1:21710-23850 GCF_000239375.1 Pundamilia nyererei | reverse complement strand
CATGTCATACTGTGTATGGTTGTGTGTGTGTGACAAATAAAATTTGAATTTGAATTTGGTACACAGCAAAATCTCCAGTGTTAAACTGACACTAGAGAGTGTCTATATGAGTCCACTCCTCTGAGTGTTAAATATAACACTGTTGAGTGTTAAATGAACACGTTTGACAGTATTGTATTTTTAAAAGTAACCTAGTCAGTTTTGAAGTTTAACAGTGACTAACACTTAGCAGTGCTGATTTTCTTACACTGGAAAATAACTCAAAATGTTAGAAATATTCAAAAATAGCTACGTAATTTTTCTGTGCTGTTTTTCTGTGCCCTTTTGTTATCGCTTCTTGTCACTGATGTGTTGGCTGCCTTAGTCTATAATCGCCTGGTGTCACGGCCTTTTATGTTCCAAACACCCAAAAAGTCCAAGAAAAGGCCGTGGGTGGTGTTTTAGAACGCACTTCTGACTCCATTGTTTAAAAATCATATGCCGTTTATTTCGTGGAAAATTACAAACAAAAATCAACCAAATAACTTCTTAAAACTTAAAATTAAACGAAAGTTAATTTAATTTGCTTTAACAACTTCAAAAATGTTCAAAAAATCTTTTTCTAACCCTCCCGTCTTCCTATCAGACATTTAGCAAACAAAAAAACATCTTTACCACACCCCTCCAGGGTGCTCTTAGTCCCCTGATTAATGGGAGGGTCCATAAGCTAATAAACCAATCACTTTCCAAAAACGTTTCCAAGAAAATGAATTACAAATTTACATAACAAAACTAGGTCAGCATATTCTTACAACTTTAAAGAAAAATCAAAAATGGATACAAATTGCGTTTTATAAACATTCAACAAAAATGGCCACAACATTCCTGTATAACATGAATTATATCTGTCTGTGTGGCCATCACAAAAAGCAATACCATTAATTTTCTTCAGTAGTCCATATACATCTTCTTAAAAAACAAACAAAAGGAAAGGTCAATGTTCTATAATTTCAAGTCTTTGTTGTTCATGTGTTTACTTTGTGTGTATTGAAAAAAGGTGTATGTTGCATAATGGAGTGACTTTAAAACTGACCAGTTAAGAGCCTTGTCTATAAATGCAGATGTTATCTTTGCTCTGTTACCAAAGTTCCACTCAAGCTGCTTTTTTGCCTCAGTATAAGCTGCATGCACATGTTATGTGCATGCAGCTTCTCACTAAAATTCTGGGCTGTCCTGTAGTAAACTGTTCTAAATAATAAAGTCTATCCTGCATGTTATCAGTCTTAGTTTCTATTCCTTGCTCAAACGCCATAAGAAAGGATCTAAAAAGCAAAGGATCACAACCAAAAACAGGAATTTCTATTGCTGGAAGCAGTGACAACCTCTGTTATTTTACAAGCATCTCAGTAATCTCATTTTGCTTTCTCATGATATCTGTTAGGGCACTGTGGACATCAACCTGAGAAGAGATTGGCCTTGGGCTTTCCCCTTCTGGTTTAACCTTAGCAGGTGCATGTGTCTCTAGGGGCATTGGCAAAGGTGAATGAACTAAAGGGGCTTTCTTTATTCTTGGAGCCTTTTGAGCTGTAGCAGCAGGTATGAACTTAGTAGATGTTCCAGAAGGAGCTTCTGATTCAACCTCAGCCCTGGAATCAAGGCTCTGCTGATCCTGAGCAGAGGTGAAAATTTGCATTTTTGCATCTGCCATAACCAACTTCTATAAGTAGTTTAGAAGAAATGCTGATTAAACAGTATAATCAAGATTTTGTGGAGAACCGGTGTAATGAGCGTGCAGAAATGTCTGTGAGATAAACAGTTCATGACCATAATGTCAGAGTCAGCTGTCCTTGATACAGGACAGACTTGACTGGGGAAAAGAAAGAGGGAAAAAAACAGCGGGGAAGAGGGACGGGGATAAAGAGCAAAAAACAAAAACCAACAAAATAAGCAGACAAAAAATACAAATATCAATCACCTGGATCACCTGTTGACAAAGAAAAAAGAAAACAAGCAGAAGAAAAAGAGCAACATAATAAACATCATCACGATGATCTATGGGAATATAACAGTAAATACTAAATGTTAAACATTATTGTGCAGCACGTAGGATCGACAGCGCACAGTGTGCTTTGAGGTAGGAGCCAAAAAGGGTGTAGTTTGT
>NW_005188140.1:17518-20556 GCF_000239375.1 Pundamilia nyererei | reverse complement strand
ATGTTGAACAATCTTTGTTTTCAGGTCATTTGAGGGTTGTTTTGTTGCTTTGAGGCTCCCATTTTGCCACACTTCAGAGAAGATGCAAAGAGGAGAAAAACCTGCAATTGGCCACCTTAAATATCCTTTATCATGATTGGATTCACCTGTGTATGTAGGTCAAGGGTCAATAAGCTTACCAAACAAATTTTGTGTTCCAATAATTAGTGCTAAAGGTATTCAAATCAATAAAATGACAAGGGTGCCCAAATATATGCGCCCGCTTAATTTTGTTTAAGTAACTATTGCAGACTCTCTGTAAATCCTATAAACTTCATTTCATGTGTCAAATATCATTGTGATTGTCGGCTATATGGTATATTTAAATGAAACTGCTGATCAAAACAACCAAAGTTTTGTAAAGGAAAATCATAAAATGTATCAGGTTATGAATGATAAGTCTAATTATTATTTATGTGTGTAAGAGTGTTTGCATTTACCCCTCAGCACTCTAAGTCCTTCATTATTGCAATGTGAAAATAATTATAACCACTTACTTTAGTAGAAGTAAGTGGGTTACCTGCCAGGTCTAGCCTATCTTGATACATCAAGAGGTGTGCAGCCAATTGTGGAAAAGCTCCCTTTATATCTCCAAGACAAGTGGCTGTCACAGGGGTGCAAATACAAAAGCGATCATCATGCTGCCTTTCCTCCTTTTTCCTACTTCAAAGAATTCATCTGCAGAGAGGCTGAAGAGAGAAATGGTCCCAGTTTTAACTATCCAGATCTTTTCACAAATTCTTACAGAGAAGAAAGGTCAAATCAAGCGAGACCTGTCTCCGTGCACAAGACGAACGATCTATGGCTTCAGAGCCCAAAATAGGAAATCCAGAGAAGCTATGCCCCATGCACCACAAGCCTCATTCTCTTCAAAAATGCAGAGGTTTTCAAAAACTGCTCTTGGAAGAGAGGAAAAGGTTCTTAAAAGAAAACAATATATGTTTTCGCTGCTGCGCCTCTACGACTCATCAAGCCAAATCTTGTGAGGCCATCGTAAAATGCGAGGAATGTGATAGCGATAAACACATTCCCGCTCTGCACCCTGGACCAGCTTCGCGCTCAGATGCAGTTCCTACTTCCTCGACAGAGAATGGCGGGGAGCGGTCAGACACAGAGGTACAGAGTGTCACATCCAGATGTATCCAGGTATGTGGAGATAGGTTTCAAGGGAAATCCTGCTCAAAGATCTGTCTGGTGAATGTGTACCCAAATGGCCACCAAGAGCTATGGCAGAAGATGTATGTCATTTTAGATGACCAAAGTAATGTTTCCCTGGCCAGATCTGAGTTTTTTGACATGTTTGGTCTCAAGGGAGCAACCGTGCCATACACACTGAAAACCTGTGCAGGCGTCATAGAAGCATCTGGGAGAAGAGCCCACAGTTTTATGATAGAATCGTTGGATGGGAAAGTTACCATGCCCTTGCCTGCACTTATATCCCGCAATGATATCCCAAACAACAGGTCAGAGATACCCACACCCGAAGCTGCATGTCACCACCATCATCTTAAAAGAGTGACAGATAAGATTCCACTGCTTGACCCAGATGCAGACATTCTTCTTCTATTGGGAAGAGACATTATCAGAGCGCATAAGGTTCGAGACCAGTATAATGGTCCACTAAACGCCCCATATGCACAACGCTTAGACCTAGGGTGGGTCATAGTTGGAGAGGTGTGCATAGGAGGTGCGCACAACACGACTACAGTGAGTGCTATGAAAACCTGCATCCTGGAAAATGGCAGACCAAGTCACTTTGCCACGTGTGAGAATAAGATAAAGGTGAAAGAAAATCCTAATGGCAAAGATGAGAAAAAGAGAACCCCACCCAATAGAGACATTCAAAATGCATTGACAGTGACTAATCTTGGGGAAACAGTCTTCAATGCCACAGAAGATGACAACCAGCTAGCACACTCCATTGAGGATTCAGTCTTCCTACAGATCATGGAAGAGGAATTCTTCCAGGATGAGACAAAAAGCTGGGTTGCCCCTCTTCCTTTTCGGCACCCACGTAAACATCTGCCAAATAATAGATGTTACGCTCATCACCGTCTGATGTCACTGCGGAAGACTTTAGATAAGACGCCTTAAATGAAAATGCATTTCACAGACTTCATGCAAAATATGTTAGACAAGGGACATGCTGAACTTGCACCACCACTGCAGGAGGGGGCAGAATGCTGATATTTGCCCACGTTTGGTGTTTACCATCCCAAAAAACCAAACAAGATTAGAGTGGTATTTGATTCCAGTGCTCAGTATGACGGAATCTCTCAAACGAGGTGCTGCTGTCTGGACCAGATCTTAACAACAGTCTCATCGGTGTCCTCCTCAGATTCAGAAAAGAGCCTGTAGCCATAACTGCAGATATTCAGCAGATGTTTTACTGTTTCGTTGTTCGTGAGGACTGCAGGGATTACCTTAGGTTCCTGTGGTACCAGGATAACGATCTGAGTAAGGATGTGGTGGATTATCGCATGCGTGTTCATGTTTTCGGAAACAGTCCATCACCTGCAGTGGCAATCTTTGATCTGAGGAAAGCAGCAGAGCACCAAGAAGTTGAATATGGCAGTGATGCGAGGCACTTCGTAGAAAAAGACTTCTATGTAGATGACGGCCTCCGGTCTTTTGCTACAACAGCAGAGGCCATTGATGTTCTGCGTTGAACACAGCAGATGTAGGCAGCATCTAACATCTAACATCACTCTGCACAAAATAGCTTCAAATCGAGCAGAAGTATTGGACGCATTTCCTGCAGATCAAAGAGCAGACAATGTAAAAGACCTTAACCTCTTTGTGGATGACTTACCAGTCCAACGCAGTCTAGGAGTCAGCTGGAACACAATGACTGACACCTTTGGATTCAATATTCCTGAGAATCAAAAGCCATTTACACACCGTGGTGTCCTGTCAACAGTAAACAGTCTGTTTGATCCTTTGGGGTTCATAGCTCCTGTTGCAGTGACAGGGAGACTGATTCTAAGAGAGCTAACAAC
>NW_005188140.1:10168-16744 GCF_000239375.1 Pundamilia nyererei | reverse complement strand
CAGTAAGACTGTGGCACGTCTGTGTCATATCGCTCAGTGTTTCTCTCACTCCTCAAAGAATCAAAGGTGTGTTGGATGGCATATGTGCAAAAGTGGCCTGTCAGTCGTTGACATTGTCAGAGCAGAACAGATCATCATAAAATGTGTGCAAGAAGAAATGTATTCAGAAGAACTGAAATGCATCAAAATGAAATATGACCTTCTGAAAACCAGCACTCTGTACAAACTCCAACCCATTCTCGACAGTGAAGGTATGTTAAGAATAGGTGGACGCATTGGTCGAGGACAACTTGAAAGTGGTGAAGTCCATCCGCTAATAATACCAAGCCGCAGCCATGTAGCAAGCTTGCTTGTTTGTCATCATCATCAGGCTGTAAAGCACCAGGGCAGGCATTTCACTGAAGGTGCAATTCACAACAGTGGTCTGTGGATTGTTGGAGGGAAACGTCTCATCAGCAGTATTATTCACAAGTGTGTTACATGCAGGAAACTAAGAGGAAGAGCCGAGCAGCAACAAATGTCAGACCTACCCACAGAGCGCCTTCAAGCTGACCCTCCATTTTCCTATGTTGGCCTTGATGTTTTTGGACCATGGGAAGTGGTGATACGCCGTACCAGAGGTGGTCAAGCTCAAGACAAAAGGTCAGCTGTCCTTTTCACGTGTATGTCCAAACGAGCCATACATATTGAGGTTATTGAAACAAGGACGTCCTCAAGCTTTATAAATGCGCTCCGAAGGTTTTTCTCCATCAGGGGTCATGCCAAACAGCTTCGCTCGGACTGTGGGACCAATTTCACTGGAGCGTTCAAAGAGCTGAAGATGGATCCTGGCAATAAGAGCGTAGAGGATTACCTTCTTCAACAAAAATGCACTTGGGTTTTCAACCCACCTCACTCCTCTCATATGGGCGGCGCTTGGGAGCGCATGATTGGAGTGGCAAGACGGATTTTAGATTCTATGCTTCGTCAGGTTGGACATGTAAAACTCACTCATGAGGTCTTAACCACTTTCATAGCTGAAGTGAGTGCCATTGTCAATGCAAGGCCATTAATACCAGTTTCTACTGATCCTGAGGCGCCTTTCATTCTAACACCTTCCATATTGCTGACCCAGAAAGGGGGTGTTCCCTCTCCTACTGTAAGTGAGTTTTCAAGAGGGGATCTTCTCAAGAATCAGTGGAAAAGAGTTCAGGCCTTGGCAGATACCTTCTGGGCTAGGTGGCACCGTGAATATTTGAGCACATTACAGAGTCGGCACAAATGGCAATCTCAGAAACCTAATCTCAAAGAAGGAGATATTGTTCTGCTCAGGGACGATCAAGCCAAGAGGAATCAGTGGCCTATGGGAATTATTGTCAAGGTTGTTCCCAGCAGAGATGGACTTAGTGGGATACTCCCACTAGGTTTATATCTGGGACTCTCCACCATTTGACCTTAGAACTGAAGAAGCTTCTCGGATGAGAGGTGAAACGTCTTCAAGTAACTTAAAGAAGTCCAGACGCTTTTCTTTGCAAGTGGCATAAAGTGGCATATCTTTAATATGCCAGGCGGGGCGTGTCATGGAACGGACATATTATAGTTTTTTAAGAAGTGTTACTACCACCTAGTGGTAACTAAGCAGAATGTCTTTTTTGTAGAGGAAGTGGTCTACAGGAAGTGGTGTGCTCTTTAGCTGCTACAGTGGTAGCATTTGTAATCTGATGGCAATCTCTGCAATCCTGGTGTTAAAGTCCACAATATCGACTTCATCCGTAAGTTCCTATACATTTAATGTGTATTAGTAAGTTTTGACACTGTTTTGAGTTAAATCTAGTGATGGCCCGCTTGAAGCTGATGCTCCGGTGCGTGTGTCACAAAAATCGACACAGTGTCGAAGCTTGATTCGTTTGGCCAGAGTCACGTGATCAGTGACGTCCGAAGCTTCATTTAGAACCTAACCGCTTCGGTGTCTGATTCCCTGGTTTATAAGGAAGTGATTTGTGGAGTGTTTTGATGGTGACAGATAACGAACCACTGATATTTCTACAGAGAGATTTGGAGCCAGTGAGGAATAGAGGAGGTTCTGTTGTGTGGGAGGATTTTGAGTTGATTTTGTCGATCGGGTGGGTTTTCCAGCTTTGTGTTCTGGCTGTTTATTTTATCTGAAAACGGGAAAAACTTAAAATGTCAAAAATCTGATTTTCATAGTATAAATATCATTAAATAACTTTAGAAAAACTTCCATTTGACTCTTTACATTTAATGTTATAAAAATATATATCTTATTTTGTAATTAATCTTAAAACGTTAGTCTGCAAAATGTGCAGCAATTTAATTTATTTATTCTCTTTAGCTGATAGTTTGTGGGGCCCAGACTGTATAACTGCATCTCTACCAGTTTCTCTGCACTGCAGCCTCCTCTGTGCCATGTGAAGGGATTTCCCTTAAGGCAGGAGAAATGATCTAAATATAAAAAAGGAACAGGTTCAGCCATCGCAGAGTGGATCAAATTCTCTTCTTAAATAAAAATGAAAAAGGGTTACCTTAAATGCATCATGTTTTTAATTTGCAAGTTCATGAGCATTTTCCTTTTCCAGTTCACAATCAATTCTACCCCCAGGTCAAAAATATGTATAGGAAAATGTCCCTAATATAATATTATTTATAAATATGCCTGTCCGGCAATTAATTGCATAAGTACAAGGAGGAGGGACCTCACAGCAGAAACATACTCCATAATGTGTTGTACATTATTATATGTATATTAGATGTAGCGTGGTACTTTTCAATTATTGTATTTACCAACATCAAGAAGTCACAAGCAAAGAAAGACCACACCATGGTGCATGTTTAAACAAGGAAAGTTTACTGGTCAAAATTATGTATTAAAGAAATAAACAACATTTTTTTCACCCCCAAAAATACATGTTTAAAGCAACACAGCGGTGGCCCAATATCAGACAAAATTCCACTCTGTAGAGTGAGCAATCATAATGGAGCAGTTGGTTTTATTTTGTGGATTCAAACTGCTCTTCATATTTCTGGCCACCAGATGTCACCAGAGAGGACTGTCTTGAAAAGCTTCGAGTAATGAACCGTTTTTCAATTCAAGCTTCAGAAAGCTTCATTTGGCCATCACTAGTTAAATCATATGGAGGCAGGTAGATGCTTATATTTTTTCAGCAGATGCTTCATCTGTGGTCGTGTGTTTTTCACTAGAGCAATGTTATTCTCCCAGTGTAATGGAACATGTCTTCATTGTGTATTTTGTATTCCTTTTCTTTGTACAGTTTTACAAAAAAGAGAGAGAGAGAATTTATTTTCATCATTAAATCCTGCCAAACGCAACAAGCGGCCTGTTTCTTGGAGGATGAAGTGCTGGGAATAAAGATTGTTAAGCTAGCTGTATAGCTGAAATTACGTTGCCTGCAACAAACTTTAGTGAGGACAGCATACAAAGAGAGCTGATTATTAACTCATCAAAACACAAAACATCATCACCATAAGGGCGACACCTGACAGGTTTTCTCTAAGTGCACTATTACAAAAATAATGGGCCCAGTTGTGGACATGTCCATGTATAGAAAAACTCCCTCTGTTGAAAACAGGAAAACAACCCAAACCTAACTGGCAGAATTAACCAACAATTAATCACTAAAACAAAACATTCCACTGTTTCACCTCCAGGTTTTGTTATCAGCCGCAGTGTTCGCACAACACTAATATTGCCCATTAAGCACTTCCTAAACACTTGATGACAATGTATCATCACTAAATTATAACTTTCTTCTCCAGGTCTGCACTACTGCATTTTAGCCACAGACCCACCCACTTTATTTAATCATCCCGTACCATGCTGTCATGTATTTTACTAAGCAATTCTTCTCACACAGATATGTTTCTCTCAGTGCAAGCTTCACTCATACATTCCAACAGGAAACTTTTGTTTTTTGTTTTTTGTTTATGTTTCCACTCTAACCGACTTGGCTACATCTGGTTCACTTGAGAGATCAAATCATCTGTTCCTAATCCAACAACACTCAACTAATTTGCATATCAGTTAATAACTCAATAAGTTGACAGGACAAAAGAAATGCATATTTAACATATTACCACAAAAAGAATTTCTGGGCCCAGTAAGCTCAGTTTTCCAATCAGGTGCTCATGAATGATTGTGTTGAATGCTGAACTGAAGTGCACAAAGGACCATTTACAAAAAGAATAAACAAGTAGCTTAATCAAAAACAAAAAAAGCCTATTTGAAAAGCTCAAGTGGCTGAACAAGTCTACATGTTATCTTCACCATCACCATCTGACAGTCACCCAGGTAGACCCCAATAGCCTCCCTTTATACTCCATTGCCCCTCCCACTACACATAATTTTTATCCATCAAGGCAACTTTCCTCACAAAAAATTATTTTCTCTCCTCATTTCCAGACATATTTTTCATAATAATCATATCTGTATTTATGACTGTTTTCAGGCAACTTACAGTGTCTAGTAATAAGGGAAAAACCCAAAGAAAAATAATGCAATCCACATAACCCCTCAAGCACGCGCAAACCCACGATTTAATCCCCGAAACACTGTACCTTTGTCTTGCCCAACTGCTCTTGTAATCGGCGATGAATGGGAGACTGTGCCCAAAGCTTTTCGTTAAAGGTAAGTGGCAGTGTACGCTGGCCGCCCCAGTACTACTCTGGAATCCCGTGCATGCTTCCATGTCTGCTGTCTGCAGTCCGTGATGGCATAATTCCCTCACCTTTAGAAATACATTTCCTTAGAAAACTGGTGACATGTTCAATACTTCTTCTGTTCTTATTAGGACACAAATAAACACATAGTTTAAAACAGCCAACCGTGACCAAAATGTTGTATAAAGTTTCTGCTTTTTCTTGATTCCAGACATCTGTGTACCATTAACACTCAATTTAAAAAACAAATAAACAAACAAACAAACAAACTTGCTCACTGTGACATCAGCAGAGGACATCATTGTTCAGGATGATGAGACATTGGTGTCATGTATACGATGTTTTAGCTTTAGTTGCATGTGTGAGAGGATTTGACTGAGGTACACAGTTATGGCTCCCAGCTCACCGTCTCCCTTTATAAAATCCTGTATTGTAGAAACACCACTGAGCTTTGAGCACCACAAATTCAAAGTGTGGACTGTATCTATACAGGAAATCAAGACTGTTCTGAAGAGATCAGTTTGCTCAGGGTGTATTCTCTCACTGCTGCCACTAGATGTCACCAAAGTCTTCTTTATGTTTATTGTTCCTTTGCCCTAATCCTCCAGCCGTTCACCCCACACATCTCACATATTTGAATTTATTTATTTCAAATGGACAGCGTATATATCAATGTAAATATGCCAGATTTAGCCAGAAGGCCACTTTTCATCTGTAGTCCCTGGCAGGTCAGACAAAGATGATACATAAGGAATTTAGCACACCATCAGACAATGTACAACAACGTAGTCAAGTCAACAAATACATAAGATTATAACACAAAGTAATACAATGAAATGCAAAACAACAAATAAACAAAAAACATACAGGATTGCACACAGTAATATGAAACAAGTGATGACAACTCTGATTCCGCTTTCACCAATTTTTTAAATAAATAAATGGTAAATGGCCTGTATTTATATAACCTGCGGCCTCACACTGCTGCAGTCATTTGCAATGTATAAGTGACTTCCTGAATCCCAGGCTTGCAGCCTCAGATTAGAGGCATCAGCTGCTCGGGCCTTGTCAGTCCCTGTATGTCTGAGGAAGCAAAGCTCTCGCCATCACCGTTCCTCAACATCGTTGACTGTTTCCCAGCAGGCGGCTCTGCCTTTGTGTTCTGAAACTGGACGGGCTAACATCTCACCCACTGAGTAAGAGAGACTATGATACATGTGTTAACCATGAGTAAAGAGATTTTGATTGATTGATTGAATCTTTATTTTGAACATGTTGAAAAATGTATCGATAGCAATGTTGAATATTGTCACACAATTAAAAAAGAAAATACACATAAAATAATTACACAATAAAAATGGTTTGTTCTTCTGTTATGTAAAAGTGGTCGTTTATTTTATTGTAATTTATTGCAGTTTACTTTTATATGTTTAAAAGATTTGAGGTGTGACATAAACTGGAATGGAGTTGGGGGGGGGGGCGCCAAGACAAAGGGGGACCTAGCAAAACAAGTCTGGGAACCACTGTGCTAATGCAATCATATAATCCATGGTGGATAGATTTCAATTCAGTTCAATTTTATGTATATAGCAAAAAATCTCAACAATCACATCCCATTATGACCTGGTGCTTTGGCAACAGTGGGAAGAAATAACTCATGATTAAATGCAGAGAGCTCACGGAGGGGCAGGGCCATCTGCCACGACAGGTTTGGGTGAGTAGAGGAAGACTGTCATAGGGCGAGAGGCGGGGTACACCCTGGACAGGTCGCCAGTCTGTCGCAGGGCCAACACACAGGGACAAACAACCATTCACACTCACATTCACACCTAGTGACAATTTGGATTATCCAATTAACCTATCCCCACAAGCTGCATGTCTTTGGACGGTGGGAGGAAGCCG
>NW_005188140.1:0-7876 GCF_000239375.1 Pundamilia nyererei | reverse complement strand
CATTTGTTTACACCAGTGGCTGCTGCACAACTACACTGCGTGGTCATCTAATCGGATCACTTTATCACAAGTCGCTTAAATAAATCACTTTAAGCATATTTGCACTGCACAAGACACTTACACATGTGGATTACACAACCCTGCACATTATGTTTCTTCATACCATTTATTACTCGTACAGCTGCTCTTATTGTTTCTTATATTTCTTCATATATTCTTATATATTTCTATATTGTGTATTTTGTTGTACAGGTATTTTATTTTTAACTTTAATTTTTATATTTTTATATGCGATTAATCAGAATACACAGAAATTTCAGTTCACTGTGACTTTCAACAGTAACAGTTTCACAGCAAAAAAAACAACAACTAGGGCCCTTAAAATAAAAACAGATATAAAATGCATTGTCCTTAATAATTGAAATTGTCCCTTTGAAAGTATTTGTTAGGTTGCATCCTTATAGTTCAGTTGGTTCCTCAGAGTTTATAGAGGGTCAGTCAAGTCAAAGCACAGATCGGATGAGGGAATGATCTGTAAGGATCTGTCAGTCAGCAAAAAGGTCCAGTGAAGTTTCACACTTAGTGTTTTTATAGTCTTTTTGTCTGTTCACTGTTGCCAGTCGGGGTGACTGGTGGAATCCTACCAGAAACCAGATAAACCATTGGCCGTCTGACTTGTTGTGTAGATCTGGATCCTGGAAATCACACTGGGAGGCTCGCTATCAATTGGAATCACTGGTCTTTTCTCGTGGAGCTCAAAGCTCACTAAAAGACCTGACCTGTATTTAGAAACAGGTTTATAGTCTCTGATCTATCACTTATTTCAGCATTCAAATTAATCATAAACTCAACAACAATAACTGCAATTTGCAATTACTTACACCCTGAAAAATTGTGGTACTCTTCAGTGACTCATGTTAGAACTTCTGTCTAACCAACATAGTTGCAATAGACACACACGTAACACAATTATTAGAGAAATGAAATACAAATGTTAAAGCTTAAGTTTCTTCAGAACATACGTTACACTAAATTCAGCACAAAAGCTGTCAAATTGCATTTGTTGGCATTGCTCAACACAAGATCACTGATAAATACAATTTTTATCCTTTATCCTTTTTCCTTACCCTGCACCTGTTCTGTTCCTGACAGAAACCTGGATTCGCTCTGGTGAGCTCTTTTCCTTCTCTGAATTCCTTCCTCTCGACTGTTTCAGCTCACCGCGACTTTCAGGGAAGGGTGGAGGCCTAGCCACAGTTTTTAAAAATATATTTAAACTTCGGCGACAGGCTCTCCTTCAGTGTTCATGGCAGGATTTTAACTTCAACTGTAACTCAGATGGACTCAATTTGATATACCTAAAAGGGTTTAATTTACCAACCAAGAATCAATAGAGACCATAGAGAGTGACGACAATGACCTTCAGAGTGACCAAGCAGGCAACCACGAAGCACTGAAGTCCTACAGAATCACCCTCAAAATAAACAACACATTCATAATAGATGTTTTCATTATGAAAATCACCATAACAAACAACTTTGATTTCTTGGAGCTATAAAGAAATACTCGAACAATCAAAACAAAAGAGTGAATGAAGACAGTCACCACCCTAAAGTATAGAATATTTCTCTGCATTGGGTGTGTTGCTGCTTAAATACATCATCAGACTGTAATAGACTGTGCTGTCAGTCAGCTTGTTGGTATTTACCAGGAGAATAAAAAAGAATCGACATGCTTTTGTTAAACATGTTCCTGGTTCTGATCACTGATGTCAGCAGCTGCTGCACGCAATGAATCAAACAAACAAATTTCCCACGCGTGGGACTAATAAAGGTTATCTTATCTGTTATCTTATCTTAAACATCTCTGCGCAATATTTAGCAAAGACTTCCTACAAAACATTTCATGTAAAAGTAACTTATGTTGACTGAACCTTACTGAACCTCAGTCAGTCAATACGGCAGTTATGTGACCCACACTGTAGTGTTGGGGATGAATGCGTGAAATTAACCAGGATTTGTAGTTTCAGATAGAGATATCAAAAAAGGTCTTAGGACTGGCTGGTTCTATGATTTAAAAAAGAAAGCTTTCCAGTAAAGTGCCATATTTGTCACATGGCAAAAGACAATTAGTCTTTGTTTGTACATAAATGTTTGTACATAAAAAAACAATTAATGAAAATAAAAAAGGGATAATTTCATGTTCGTAGTCTTACAATTCCCCAGCAGCGTAAGTCTTGAGCAGTATTGTAGGAATGGGGTCTAAAAGACACGTTGATGGTTTGGAGGTAGTAGTTATTGAAGTTAACTCAGAAAGATCAATTGGAGAAAAAGACTCTAAATGAATATCAATGTAACTGAAAGTAGCTGTAGATAATGTTACATCTGTGGGATTACAGCCCGTTCGCACTCCCGAGGCATAATATACTGATTTGTCACGTCCCGCGGCGTTCCTAAGGAAAGCGAAAGATGACCGTTTGCATTCTTATGCTACACGCCGGGTTATGCATGAAATCCAGTAGAATGACGCCCCCACGGTAATACTTGTTCCAGCCATGTATTCCAGCCCTAACCATAACCTTATCCCTAACCTCAACCAGCACTTTAATAATGTTAAATAGTGTTTCCAAAGCGATTTAAGTAAAACAAATATACACGTGTAGATTCATTCCAAACGGTTCTCATGTTTCCTCATTTTTCTGATTTCATCATATAGGGACGTGTCGGGTGCCTGGAAGTGTAATATACAGACGATTTGCCAGCTAGCATAAAATGTTACGCTTTGGGAGTGAGAACGTGTTGGAGATGACTATGAGTAGATTATTAACAAGATGATCGACCTCTGTTGGAGTAGCGTTCAGGTAGCTGCTCTGCTCTGTGTTGGCACAGGGCATTGAAGATGATAACAGTGGGTGGATTATATTCTTAAACTTAGTTACAGCGCTTTCAGAAAGACATCTACTGTGATCAAGTCTACTCTCCACCGCTGTGTAATCAATTATTATAAATGTAAATGTTATCAGGAAATGATCAGACAGGGGAGGGTTTTCAGGAAACACTGTTATACTGCCTGTATTTATCAGTAATGTACCAGAGGCCTTCAAGATGGCAGAAGGTAAAAAGCCATCTCCAACCTTCCTTTCAAATCAAGGAAATGGAAACGGAAATCAAATCCTTGAAGGAGAAGTTGTCAAACAGCTGACAGATCATCTGCAGAGGAATGGCTTATTGGAAGAGTTTCCGTCAGGTTTCAGAGCTCATCATGTCAAAGAGAGTCAGGATTAAATGAGACAGATATCATTTATGCAGGCTCTCAAATGAGTTATGATCTGATATGGATGAGGACTCAGGTTTCGTTTTAAAGCTGGGAAAACCAAAATGTCCTTTGACTGTGGTCAGAGTGAAAGGATTACTCTCCTGCTGCATATTGAAGGTTTGTGTGAGAACAGTGAGCTGTCTGGAGCACAGAATGTGAAGAACAGCACAACAATGATACAGAGCAATGCCTGTGTGTTTGTACTGCACATCAGAGCCAACGACAGGCTGTCATGTGACTGAGGAGCGGTAAGACACTGCATACAAGACACTGAGTTGAACATGTTTCTCTGTATCCACATTAAAATGCATCTATTTACTCAGAAAAGAGTGTCTTTTTAAAAATCTGGCTGATTTCTGCATGGTTACATAATCCTTCCCTATGAAACCATCCTATCTGATGACTTCATAATGAAATCAACCCAGGCTGGTTCCAGAGAGCAAAGCTGACTGTTGAATAAAGGCAAACATTTGATGCATTTCCACTCACATTGTAGGGACTGACAGTTAACAAAGGAGAGCACAATAGAGGAAATGACACACCTGCTAGTTTGGGAGTTTCTCTCTATAAGTATGTATGTATAATACATCACATTTACAATACAGTATATCTGCCAAGTCATACTCTGAGTTCCTCTGCATGAAAACAAAAAGAAAGGAAAACAGAATCTAAGAATGGCTGGAATCCTTTCATTCACATTAAATAATGTGAAAATAAGTACAATGCATCCCAGTTTACTGAGGTGTGAGAAATACATCCACACACTTATTGGAAAAAAAACAGCAGAGAAAAGTGAGTTGGGCCATTATATGTGAGGAGCAGCACAGCTATGCTAACCTTCATGTTGAGACGTTACATAACTCCCGGTGCAGACGGCTCCCTGTTATAGTGTTTCCTCACTTGGCTCATGCGAGCCCAGCCCAATTTTTTCTCTTTAAGTGTGCGCGTGTGTGTGTGTGTGTGTGTGTGTGTGGGGGGGGGGGATATGTGTGTATTCACATCATTTATGTTAATGAGAGTGTGGGGAGTGAGTTGGAGGGTGGGGTGGGCTGCTTTTAACTACAGTGGGGCAAAAAAGTATTTAGTCAGCCACCGATTGTGCAAGTTCCCCCACTTAAAATGATGACAGAGGTCAGTAATTTGCACCAGAGGTACACTTCAACTGTGAGAGACAGAATGTGAAAAAAAAATCCATGAATCCACATGGTAGGATTTGTAAAGAATTTATTCGTAAATCAGGGTGGAAAATAAGTATTTGGTCACCTCAAACAAGGAAAATCTCTGGCTCTCACAGACCTGTAACGTCTTCTGTAAGAAGCTTTTCTGTCCCCCACTCGTTACCTGTATGAATGGCACCTGTTTGAACTCATCATCTGTATAAAAGACACCTGTCCACAGCCTCAAACAGTCAGACTCCAAACTCCGCCATGGCCAAGACCAAAGAGCTTTCGAAGGACACCAGGAAAAGTATTGTAGACCTGCACCAGACTGGGAAGAGTGAATCTACAATAGGCAAGCAGCTTGGTGTGAAAAAATCAACTGTGGGAGCAATCATCAGAAAATGGAAGACATACAAGACCACTGATAATCTCCCTCGATCTGGGGCTCCACGCAAGATCTCATCCCGTGGGGTCAAAATGATCATGAGAACGGTGAGCAAAGATCCCAGAACCACACGGGGGGACCTGGTGAATGACCTGCAGAGAGCTGGGACCAAAGTAACAAAGGTCACCATCAGTAACACACTACAACGGCAGGGAATCAAATCCCGCAGTGCCAGACGTGTTCCGCTGCTGAAGCCAGTGCATGTCCAGGCCCGTCTGAAGTTTGTCAGAGAGCACATGGATGATACAGCAGAGGATTGGGAGAATGTCATGTGGTCAGATGAAACCAAAGTAGAACTTTTTGGTATAAACTCAACTCGTCGTGTTTGGAGGAAGAAGAATACTGAGTTGCATCCCAAGAACACCATACCTACTGTGAAGCATGGGGGTGGAAACATCATGCTATGGGGCTGTTTTTCTGCCAAGGGGACAGGACGACTGATCCGTGTTAAGGACAGAATGAATGGGGCCATGTATCGTGACATTTTGAGCCAAAACCTCCTTCCATCAGTGAGAACTTTGAAGATGAAACGAGGCTGGGTCTTCCAACATGACAATGATCCGAAACACACCGCCCGGGCAACAAAGGAGTGGCTCCGTAAGAAGCATTTGAAAGTCCTGGAGTGGCCTAGCCAGTCTCCAGACCTCAACCCCATAGAAAATCTGTGGCGGGGGTTGAAAGTCCGTGTTGCTCGGCGACAGCCCCAAAACATCACTGCTCTCGAGAAGATCTGCATGGAGGAATGGGCCAAAATACCAGCTACTGTGTGTGCAAACCTGGTGAAGACCTATAGTAAACGTTTGACCTCTGTTATTGCCAACAAAGGTTATGTTACAAAGTATTGAGTTGTATTTTTGTTATTGACCAAATACTTATTTTCCACCCTGATTTACGAATAAATTCTTTACAAATCCTACCATGTGGATTCATGGATTTTTTTTCACATTCTGTCTCTCACAGTTGAAGTGTACCTCTGGTGCAAATTACTGACCTCTGTCATCATTTTAGGTGGGGGAACTTGCACAATCGGTGGCTGACTAAATACTTTTTTGCCCCACTGTATGTAAAGCACTTTGTGCTACATTTTTTTTTGTATGAAAAGTGCTTTATAAATAATGATTGATTGATTGATTGATAACTGTGTGACAGCTGAACAAAAAAAATCATTGAAGTGAATCCAATGAAAGAAAAACGGATTTATCAGCCACAAAGGGGGTGACTTTATATTTCAGGTTTACTGGACTGCATTAAGAGCTATATGTGTACCTGAGTTTAAGAACATGCAGCTTCTGGTCTGAATGAAACCACTGCACCTGTATTTGGAAAAACCAGTCTGGGTTGTGCCTCAAGCTATGTCATCCACCTCTAGTTGGTCGGGGAGACACACCCAGACTGGCAGTATATGTATGCACTCTAACCTGGAACATACTGGCTCAGTTCCCTGAAGCTACTCCACCATCTGCCTACCTTTCTAGCTCCATTCAGAGTAAGGGTCTGCCACATTAATGCCACTCCTAACCAAATAACATTAAACATTTATAAGGGAACTTTTGTTCATATCTTCTCAAGAAGACATCGCAGATGAAGGTCAAATGTACCTGAATGAACTTGTCTATCGATCTCTCAGTCAGGATCACACACTTACTGTCACAATCCTGGGTCTTATGACCCAGCGGTCTCAGTTTCTTGTGTTTTGTCATTTTGTATTATGATTTGAGTCCACCTTGTTAGTTTAGTCCTGGTCCCGAGGTTGTCATGTTTGGCTTTTGGTTGTTAGATATCCCCATGTCTTTGCTCCTTATCTTCCTCTGTGTACCTGTGTTCATATATCTCTGAGTATTTTCAGTTCTGTGTCCTCCCTGTCTTTTTATGCGTAATTGTCCTCATCTGTGCTCCCTGTGTATTCCCATGTCCCTTATTACCTTCTGTGTATTTATGTGATAATCTCCCTCTGTTTCGTGTTGCGTCATCCTTCAGTTTTGTGCGTATTTCCCTGTGATTTCCCTGTGCCTCCTGGTGAGTTAGTTTTAGTTCTCCCCAGTGTAGTTTTGTATCGCCCTTTGCCTTTCTGTTAATAAAGCTGTGTTTTGAGTTTATCTACACGTGTTGTGAGTCTTGCATTTGGGTCCTCACCTCCCTGCACACACCCAGTCCCTGAAACTAACATAACTCAGTTCATTTAAACATTTCACATTTTCACGTCCTTCAGTTTTTAATCGCTGCACTTACAGGATGTGAGCTGGACAACATTAATAATCTTAATGAGGTACATGTGACATTGGCGACACAGCTACTGAGATGAAGCTCATTTTGCAGCAGAGGTGGTTGTAGTTACAGTAGCTGTAGTTGGAGCAGCTGCGGTTGGAGCAGCTGTGTCTGAGAGCTGCATGAAGCTGTAGTGAAGAGAAACTGTTTGATCAACTGAGCTTTTGGTACCACATATACACTGCAGTCTAAAGTCTTAGACATATGAAGTTACATCATAATTTAATAGAACTTGTTACTTGTAAGCTGTCCATCACAGTGAAAGCAAGTGTGATGTTTTATAAGCCAGCGACATGAGATAACATCAGCATCCATATAAATATGTGCAGGTGAAGTAATGGTAGATATTGTCCTGGTTAAAGGTGTGTGCAGACACAGCTTGAATGCAAGTGTCTCTCTGCTTTTGTCCTCCTGAAACAGCCAACAACACTGACTGTTGCAGTGCTGTTTCACACATGCTCTGTGACATTTTTCTGCTGCTACATTTTACCGCTGTGACTGTGAACAGGTTTGTAGAAAAAGTATTATTAAGAGAAATCATTCTCATCATAAAACAGTCAGGGGACACTCATTAATCAATCCAAAGAGACTTTATTTATGATAGTTTTGAAAAGTGCAATGATAAGATCAGTGTTGAGATTGTAGACATCACAATATTGTTAATATTAGTCCCCTGATCACACGCTTGGAT
>NW_005188139.1:77898-80050 GCF_000239375.1 Pundamilia nyererei | reverse complement strand
CCGGAGGTTTCTTCCTGTTAAAAGGGAGTTTTTCCTTCCCACTGTTGCCAAAGTGCTTGCTCATAGGGGGTCATATGATTGTTGGGTTTTTTTTTCTATGAAGCGCCTTGAGGCGACTTATGTTGTGATTTGGCGCTATATAAATAAAATTGAATTGAATTGAATTGAATTCTTTTGGGCACATGCTGACAGAAGAAATCAGTTATAATGTTTTAAATATTTCATGACATCTATCCATTTTCTCCTCTATTAAGATAGCACACATCTTTGGACTGTGGGAGGAAGTGACAGAGAACTCACATAGGCAGAGAAAATGCAAACTGCGCACAGAGAGGACTCTGGTAGCCAATAGATTTAAACCTAGGCAACAGTGCTAACCACCACATTAATACACTGCATTATTTTTATCTGGAATAGTGTGTTTGACTTTGCTGTACTCTGTGTAGGCTTATTTCTTCCATAACTATGTCCTAAGAAAAGCATTTGTTTACCTCAATTTTTCCTACAGCTAAAGAGCTGTAGAGTCAGGAGTGTCATATTTAATTTTTTATCCTCATTAAACACCTTTATTGTTAATTGTCCTATCAGGAACTGGGCAAAAAATGAACCCAATAATGGAGGCTCACGGCATGGTGAAGAAGACTGTGTGCATATAAGAGCTGCAGACCAGAGGACTTGGAATGATATTTCATGTACAGCTTCTATGAAATGGATCTGTAAAAAAATACCATAACACCATTTTACATCGAGACCATATATTTTTACATGCTTTGAAAATTTAGCTATGATTGTTATTCTATTCTGAATTTCATTTTAATGATGAATTCTATTCTCACTATAAATAAGTGCAACTTTTTAAATCTGCAATATTACATTAACGGAAAAATTAGCCAATGTTTGTATTTCTTGTTACAACATTTAATCAGCAGCCAGTTTTTAATTCAGAGAATCAAACACAGTCGTTTATTAGTAAACACACAAAGATTGTAGTTTCTAAAGTGCTGGGGGGGGGGAGCCTGCAGACTACTTTACTTCAGCTACTTCAGTTTACTTCGCTGGTGTCTGTCAAAAAGGCAACAATTTCAACAGAGAATATAAAAGAGTATGAGAGAATATATTTTAAAATAATGCTGACAAACTATTGCTTTGCTTTTAAACGGAAAATCTTTAAATCTGAAGTTGTTTGTTTTGGTTTTGTTTGTTTATTTTTGGTATAACATTGTCCACAATCTAGCGCCTCTTGAACAGTTTGAAATGACAAGCGCTTCCACTAGAGGGTGCTGTTGTGTTAAATGTTAGTGAACACCATTTGGAAAAATGTTGTTTGTTTTTTTTTACTCTGTTATTTCTGATCATTTTGATGCACTTTTCATATGAGCAACATCATTCTCAAGTCTCTACTGTCAAAAAAGTTAAGGATTTTCACATGACATAACACAGACTCACTTGTGCAAGAGATGATAAAATAATGAAAACCATCTCAATCATATGTCAGGATATAAAGTGAGTCAGCAGTCAATTTGACTCTGTGTTTAAAGAATTAAAACATTTCACCATCGTTTTAAGACTTAGACACAAATGCTTTTATAGTTTAACCAAAACATTACTGACTGGTAAGCATACTGCAAAAAAAAAAAAGTAGGTCTAATGTAGAGCAAAAAAAAAAAAAATCAGACACAAAAATGTAATGTGCATTTATTTTTCATTTAATTTCTGAAACAAAGCGTAAAATGATATATGGTTTGCCTCATACAAACATACAAAGGCACGCGCAATAAAAACCCAATAGCATGTGCAAGGACTCACACTTGAAGTAGGCAGCTCACATAATGAGTAATATAATTAAAAGAAACATTTCTGAAAACATATGAACCATGGACAATGTTAAAAAATCAAATTAGCTTCAAGCCTGTCATTCTAAAACTAGGATCCTCTGCCTTTTTTGGAGTCTTGGGTGTGGGGAAGGGGAACATTTCTCATATTCAGAAAAACATGTTGATGATGACATTTTTTCCTTTTTCTTTGCGGGGGCCTCAGAAAAGAATTAATCAGAATCAGAATCGTGTTTATTGGCCAAGTATATGTGCAGACACATACAGGGAATTTGGTTCCGGTAGATGGTGGCTCTCAAGCACAGCAATGGAAATCACAC
>NW_005188139.1:68889-75848 GCF_000239375.1 Pundamilia nyererei | reverse complement strand
CAGGGTGTGAGGGGTCTGTGATGATTTTCCCTGCCCGTTTCCTGGTTCTTGAGAGGTACAGATCCTGGATGGAGGGCAGGGGTGTGCCGATGATCCTTTCTGCTGCCCGTACAGTCCGCTGCAGTCTGCTCCTGTCCTGTTTAGTGGCTGCTCCATACCAGACTGTGATGGAGGAGCACAGGACAGACTCAATGACCGCAGTGTAGAACTGGATCAGCAGCTCCTGTGGAAGACTGTACTTCCCCAGTTCTCTCAGGAAGTACATCCTCTGCTGGGTCTTTTTGAGGATGGAGTTGATGTTGGTCTCCCACTTCAGGTCCTGGGAGATGGTTGTACCCAGGAACTTGAAGGTCTTCACAGTTGACACAGGGCTGTCTGATATGGTGAGGGGGAGCAGAGTTGAGAGATGTCTCCTGAAGTCCACTGTCATCTCTACAGTCTTAAGAGTGTTCAGCTCCAGATTGTGCTGACTGCACCAGAGTACCAGCCGCTCAACTTCCTGCCGGTATGCAGACTCATCACCATCTTGAATGAGGCCAATGACAGTGGTGTCATCTGCAAACTTTAGGAGTTTGACAGCCGAGTTCTTGGAGGTGCAGTCGTTAGTGTAGAGGGAGAACAGTAGTGGTGAAAGGACACATCTTTGAGGGGCACCAATACTGAGGGACCGAGTTTCAGAGGTGATCTCCCCCAGCCTCACTTGTTGCTTTCTGTCTTTGAGGAAGCTGGTGATCCACTGACAGGTAGCTGGTGACACGCTGAGCTGGGAGAGTTTGGAGGAAAGAAGTTCAGGCACAATGGTGTTAAAAGCCGAACTAAAGTCCACAAACAGGACCCTGGCATAAGTTCCCGGGTGGTCAAGGTGTTGCAGGATGTATTAAAGGGTAACTTGTGCTACTAGGCTCACATGTCATGGCTCATGTCTCACTATCATCTACAGGTTGAGGCATCTGACAGTTAATATGATTCTAAACCATCACTTTCAGCACCCTGTCCCCTTTTTTCTCCCCTTGTGTGGGTGTGTGTGTATGTGTGCACATTTGTGAAGTTGTGACAGCAATCTTCATAATAACCACACCCCTGAACATGCACCCTGATGAGACAAGAAAACCAAACATTCAAGCAAAGGAGTACGCTAGTGTCAGTGGTGTGTGACATTTTTAAATACGATGAAGGAATACAAGACAGTCAAAAGGAGTTTCATAGAGCTACGTGCACGGGTGAGTGATCGGGTGATACTCACAACCGAGGCATTGCAGTCAGATTTATTTATACCAAGAGACAGTTGCGTAGCATTTCCTGTTTTTCAAGCTTACTTATCAGCATGTGTGTGTGTTCTGTATGTGTGTGTGTGTGTGTGTGTGTACGTGACAGGATGTAATGGCATGTGATACAAAAATATATGAACATTTTAATACATTTGAAAGCTTTATAACGGAGGTATCTTTTAATAATAGACATCTGCAGTTTAAACTTAAAAGTTACTTCTATCATCTAGTGTACATAACATCAGGTAGAGTGATCACTTGTGCTGTGAGAACATCTCCACCTCGATCGAGATCGCCCAAATCACTGGAACACAAACATCATAACAAAGAGTTGAGAAGCCCCAGTTTGGTTGCAACCAATAGCAAAGACCAAGAAGTCGAGAACAATCTGCAGTGTGAAAAACATGCATGAAAGTCTGCATTAGGGTCCAAAGCTTCTATGGGGGTCCAATCATCAGGTCAGTACATCCCGATGTATTAAGAGCACCCAGAGAGAAAGGCCCAGAATACTGCAGAAACTAAGGGACTGCAAACACATCCAAAGCCCATGCGGGGCACCAGCCAGCCCAACCTGGGCACCAAGTCCCACCCCCACAGGCGCAAGACAACCAGTCCAACACCCCTGGACCCCCACCAATCCCACAAGCAAGAGCCACGCAACCCAGTGATTGGGAACACAGATTTTCCAACCGCCTGATTGGAATTTATTTTATCCCCTGAATCACTGGAACTTTTCACTTCAGCCAGGATGTCAGACAGACAGTCAGCTAGGATGCTAGATTTTTTTTTTTCTGTCCTGTGATTGTTACTGCGGTCATGCTATCGTACAATGGTTTTTACTGTTTAAATACCAGGGTTTTTTGTGTCAGTTCTAATTGTTTGTTTGTCACAGTTGAATCGCAATGGGCTGATTCAAGTAAAATAGAAAGAGACATGATACAATTTCAACACAGGTCATAAACTAGATAAAAGAAAATAAAAAAACATGTATACGTAATGTATATGTTTATTTCAGAAAATGGTCCAGTAATTCATATCAGAGAATGACAGAAACGTGTGAACCTGCTTTATTTACAGTTAATTGGAAGGTGAAATAAGAAGGGCTTTGTTTTTATTCAAAGAACATTAGTTCATGGAAGGCACAAACTAAATTTCTAAAGACTAAAGAAAAGACTTGTGATGCTTATCAGGCTAGAAAATATTGTGTATTCAATCCAGTTCAATTTAATTGAGTTATAGTTATATGACTAAATCAAAAACAACAGTTGCATCAAGGGACTTCATATTGTAAGGTATCCTTTTAACCCCCAACAATAAAACAAACTGCTATGAGCAAGGAGGAGCAAGCATTTGGTGACAGTGAGAAGGAAAATTCCCTTTAAGCAGAAAGAAACCTCTGGCAGAACCAGTCTCAGGGAGGGGCGGCCATCTGCTGACTGGTTGGAGATGAGGAGAGGAAGACAGGAAAAAGGACACACTGTGGAAGAGAGCAAGATATGAATAATAGCTATTGATTAAATGCAAAATGGAGTGAAGAAGATACACTTCAGCAGCCTAGGCTGAAGTGTATCTGAAGTGTATCTAGCCTTTAGTAGGGTAACTAAAGGAGGATTAAGGGTCACCTGATCCAGCTAAAATCCTTTATCAAAAAGGAAAGTTTTAAGTCTAATCTTGAAAGTAGAAAGGGTCTCCCAAATCTAATCTGGGAGCTGGTTCCAAAGAAGGCTTGGAGGCTGTAGGCTCTGCCTCCCATTCTACTTTTTAATACCCTGGTTAAGTCTGCAGTCTGAGAGTGAAGTGCTGTATTGGAGTGAACCAATGTGTTCTCTTTTTCTAGTCCCCTCTCTCTCTCTTGCACATACCTGAGGTAGGCTTGGCTAGTATGAGGGGTCTGGACACAGACATCCTGGTCAGGAGTCAAAGTCCCCGACCTGAAGTTCCAGGGCCTGTAGTGATTCTAATGGAGTCATTCGCCCAATAGTCAAAAATTTGGACACACTCTCTTATTGAATGGTTTTTCTTTATTTTTACTAATTTATATATTATAGGTACATACTGAACACATCAAATATATGAGGCAAGATATATTATATAGCAACGAACAAAAATGATAAAAAACCTAAATATGTGTTACATTTTAGATTCCATAGCCACCCTTTACTTTGTTCACAGCGCTGCAAACTCTGAATGTTCTCTCAGTGAGCTTCATATTTTATTTGCCTGAAATGGTTTTCACTTCACAGGGGTGCCTTGTCAGGGTTCATTTGTAGAATTTCTTTCCTTCTTAATGGGGTTGGGACCATCAGTTGTTATGCAGACGTCAGGTGGGTACACAGTGTCATGGTCCCCAGGCTCATGATAGCCACAGGTTTTGTTTTGTTTGTGTCCCTCTCCCTCTCTCCTGCTTGCCTGGGTGAAGCTCATTGACTGTAGAAGCCTACCTTTCTCTTGATTCCAATGGAACTTAATGCTTAGTAGAAATGTCTTTATGTGACTTTATTTGCTTCATGTAGTTTTTCTATTCAGCTACATTCATATATTCTTTGACTGTGGAGAAGGAAATGTGATATGAGGGGTGTAAATTAGTGATGTGCGGATCGATCCTGAAATATCGATTCCTCCGATACCAATCATTTATGTTCTAGAATCGATTCTCACATTAAAATATCGATATTTTAGTAATTTAGGGTAAATTTGTAGTTTATCATTAACAGGAACACAGTGGAAAGAAACTATAACATTCAGATTGTCTACATTCAAAGGAACTACTTCCTCTTCCGCCTTTCATAGTCATGTGCGAAATACGGCTGTATAAATGTCTTGCAGCCCCCTGGCGTGCGCACTCACAACAATGGCTGAGCGTAACTGGAGTCATGTGTGAACGTATTTTACCTCCACAAACAGCTGAGACGTGGTTTGCGATACATGTGGCAAAAAAGTGAGGTGTTGTGGCCATACTTGCCAACCTTGAGACCTCAGAATTAGGGAGACATTCAAAAGGGCTGTTTGGGGGGGGGGGGTGATAAATACATTTTACAGGGTTTATTTATTGGGTAAAATACATTAAATGTCACCGTTATTATTGGCTGGCTCAGAAACAGCGGGGGTGTCCAAATTCAGAGGCTGCTTCCACCTGAGGACCCGGCCATCGCGGTGTAAAGAAAGCCGAGTAGTACGTCACGAGCTCCCTCAGTGGAGTGAAACTGCCGTCTGCTCCTTGCTATCTAAAATATAACCGGGCGCTGACGTAAACTCTTCTGTTTAATCATTTTCTGTTTGATGTTTATTCAGCTGTGTGAAAACCCCGGAGGAACCCTCCCGAGGGATTAATAAAGTTACATTTAATTTAATCTAAACTTTAATCTCAGCCAAACCGATTTACTCACGAACAAATAAACCACTGAAAAAGTCAAACAATAACATTTTTAAGTCATTAAAATGACTTATATATCATGTTTAACCCGAGTAGTGAAAGAGCGCACAACTTCAGTTTTTTTTATTTCTATATGATGAATCCTGCATTATTAAGTGATAAGAACAAGTAATCTGATGTCCTGTAATCATTATGACGCTAATGACGCTTCATATTATAGTGAATAATAAATTAATTAAAGCAACAAAACAACCTGAAAAGCCGGTTGGGAGCCGAAAGAGCCGCCTCTTTTTAGTGAGTCTAGCCGAAAGAGCCGTTTCTCTAAAAAGAGCCGGAAATCCCATCACGACAGCCCGCCCCCTCTCCTTTCTTCTCCTCACCGTGGTCACCCTGTCCCAGCCTCCATATTCATCAGTACCAGCATGTTGACTCTGGGGTTTGGCTTGTGTAAAATCCTGTCCCTGCTGAGATTTCTTCTGCTATGATGGGTCATTGAAGTCTAACTGCCTAACAGTTACATTTATTTCTGTATCTCAATAAATCATGTTCGGTTTTTCCACATGATCTCTCCTTATTGAACTGCTTTTGTAGATAAGCTTCAAGCCAGAAAGGAACTATACCTAAACCAAAAATATTAGTGAGAAAGTGTCTGGACCATCTCCAGCTGTGCTGCATGTATTAAAGATAACTTCATACACTGTCTGGTTGTCATGTCTGAAACAGGCTGTACAGTCACACAGATAAAAGACAGCAGTCATGTTTCTAATGATATAAATCAACCAGAAAGATTTTGAAGATAAAAGCTGTGAGGCCTCACTAGAGAAAGGATGGCTTGTTATCATTACATGAAGTGATTTAGAAATAATATGTAAGCTTTCAGGGCAGCACTCACAGCTTCTTAAAACTGATTACCTGATGGTAAGCTTACACAGATATGTAAACATACAGCTGGACTCTAAGAGGTTATAAAGAAGAGAGCTGTGCTGCTATTTTTACAGAACACAATTTATTTACATTTTTATATTTACAATCAGTTTTTATTTATATAAACAAAATAAACACTACAAAACTAGAACAAAACTATCTTATGTACAATATCAACAGTTTCTCCCCTATTTCCTTTTTTCTTCCACCCATCTTTGTCTCTCTGCCTCGTAGAAAGGAGACTCCTGAAACTCCTTCCAGGTAATCTCCTTGGCCATGCCCTTGTGCCTGTGCAGAGAATGCACTTTTGAAGGGCAGTAGATATATTTCCCTGCCACTCCAGGGAATCCCGTGTGAACATGTGGGCTATTTGGGCCCTGTTTCAGGTCCATGTGGCAGAACCTGCAGAGGCGGCCTGTTTGTTGGGTTTCTGGCCTTTTCCTCTTTTTCTCCATCCTTTCCTCTGACCTCTTCCTGGTAGCATCCAGTTCCCTTTGGAAAAAGTCTCTCTGGACAAATTCCGAAAAGGGCATTTTAGGGTTAGTGATTCCCTCAGCAGCATAAGTTTGATGCACCTTGTTGGAACAATAGAAATAGCGCACAGGCCCTCTGGTAAAAATAATGGACGGTGGACCCATCTGTCTCATATTGAGACTTGGGCTGTCCACAGGCAAGACAAGGCTTTGTCTGCCTTTTTTCCCCTCAGGCTGCTGCTGCTGTGGCTGCTGCTGCTGTTGCATTTCTAAGATGCCCTCCACAATCTTCTCTATTGAGACTTGTGTCAGTGGTGTAGACAGGGCGAGGGAAAATGTTCCGGTCCCCGAAGGGACGCGGAGGTGCACGGTCCTTCCCTTGGGCCCTCCCGCTACTCCACTGCCTATTACGGCCACCAGGCACTAGGCGCCGTCCCCAGTACCGTACAGGGATCCAATCCTGGTCCTCATCCAGGTAGACCATTTTGTGTTGTGGCGTTGTGTTGTTTTGTTTTGTCTTGTCTGTGATGTAGCCTTTGTTATCTAATAATAAAGTTGTGTGTGGATGATGCAGCCTTTGGTATTATAGTTTAATAAAATTTGTTTGTTTGTTATTTATGAATGTAGGTATAAATGATAATGTATCTAATTGATAGTGCAAAAAAAGAAAAATGGAAAAAGTTCTTTTTTTTAATGAAAATAAAAAAACTAATTAATTTTTAATTAGCATGATATTGCATGTTCTCTCAGTCAGAACATGCAATATCATGCTTAGGTAACTAGCGAGCTAACTTCCGCTAGCTAAACTTCATAGTTACACCTGGTAAAGCAGCAATGCTGATCGTTTTATTAAAGATGAAAGAATTTAGACAGTTTTTAACTCTCAGCGATGCTGCAGTGTTCGTTTGACCTGAAGCATAC
>NW_005188139.1:62693-67418 GCF_000239375.1 Pundamilia nyererei | reverse complement strand
AGAGTGGGACGTTGTTGGGGTCTGTGGCCAGGTGAAAATGGTTCAGGACCTTTTCCACTCTGTTCAGCAGCTCAGTGGGTTGTGGTATTTGGATCCTGCAGTGCTCCCGTATGTGTTGCTTTGTGGGATTAGCAGGATGGATGCCACAGAACTTATAAGCTTCCTGGAGCCTCTTCCGGTCCGCCTGATCAACCACTGAGAATGCAGCAGAGAGAAGCTGGCAGAAAGTGCTGAACAGAGGATGATGCTCAGAGGTGCACTCCCGCGAAAATCACCTCAGGCAGTGGAACAGGTCCAGTTTTACAATAATGTTCTTATTTTAGTGGGTTTGAGAGGCACAGCTGTTTGCCACTGGTCCAGATGTGGCTGCAGCAACAACAGCAGAAGTAGTTTTCCAGGCATCCCACGATAGATTTTCCACCCTATCATGTGATTTCCTGAGGTCAGATGGCCCAGGATGTGAGTGGGCGTTAAGGCGTCTGGGGAGGGATCTCAAAACTGGATTACAGATGGCATACAGTTGGTGCCGTAAACCACCACCTCTGTTCAAAGATGGTCACTCACAGTGGACGTAAATGGCTTCCTGGGCCATCTGACCTCAGGAAATCACATGATAGGGTGGGGCCAGGTTTCACAATGAGCTCACCCGAAACCCTGGCTGATTGTGACCCACACCCGCTTTCACACCTTGGCTCATGTGATTAGGTAGAGGATCATCAGGGGGTCCTTTGTCCCTCTTTGGGGGGAAACTCCCACTGGGTTTAAATCTGGGACTCTCCACCATTTGACCTTAGAACTGAAGAAGCTTCTCGGATGAGAGGTGAAACATCTTCAAGCAACTCAAAGAATTTCAGACGCTTTTCTTTCCGAGCTCCTTAGATATGGCTGGATGTTGACATCGGAATTCATTGAGCAGGCAGTCAGGTAATGGCTGGACACAGAGACGCCACACCAGGCATGTGGGTCTTCATAAGACCTGAACTCCTGTGGCTTATTTTCCTTCCTCAGGAACTGCCCAATGGTCCTCTGTCCATGTGCTCCTGCCTCAGAATCTCAGACCGAATCTGTGGCATGGAGGTACGCCAGGTGAGCTTGCTCGTACTTGAGGTGCACGAGTTCATTTATTTGGTTTGCCATGTCTGCTGGAGATTTGCCAGTCCTCCTGAGCTCATTCATAACAGTCTTGCAGATGGCCTTTTTGTATGTAAGTAAAGCAGGGAGAATATTGGTAAACCTTTTGGGCAGTTTCTCCAGCCATCGTGGATTGTCAGCAAACCAGTTCCTCCGACAAGCCCTGCAGCAGAGTCGTGAGGACAGGATGTAATACTCACCACTGGTGCAAACAATTACTCGTGGCCTGCCCACACCAGCAGAGACCACTTGTGAACAAAAGCAACCATGGAGACATGGCAAGATATAATTGTTTCTTAACCTGACCATGATAGCACTCTCAGGTTTCCAAATAAAGAAGGGGTGGAGCTGGAAGAAATTTGGCAATGGTAGGTCAGCCACTGTATCTATGATCTCAGGCTGTGGAGGGAGACGCCAGAGTGAAATCGCGTTCCCTGTGTGACGCACTGGTCGAGACCCAGGCCACAGTCCAAGATCCTGAAGCTCAGTCTTCATCCACAGCTTCTGGTGCGGAGAACAATTCCAGCTCCTGAGGTCATACTCATAACCAGCCACTGGGCAGGGATAGCTCAGTAGGTAGAGTGGTGGCCCCATGATCGGAAGGTCGGGGGTTCGACTCCACTGAACGGCTACCCTGAGGTACCCCTGAGCAAGGTACCGTCCCTACACACTGCTCCCCAGGCGCTGCACTGGTGGCTGCCCACTGCTTCACTGGGTGAATGGGTTAAATGCAGAGGAACTATTTGCCTATGAGGACTAACACGCACACTTTACTTTACTGGAACTGGAACTGGAACAGCTGGCTGAGCTGAAGGAGCTGGGATTGAAACATAAATATTTGACAAAACAGTGTTACTCTTATATTGTTACTGTTGGAATACACAGAAAAAAAAGACATGCTGTATACGCTCACCATCTTCGCTGCTGTCTTCAAAAGTCAGCACTTTGCGCACAGATGTGGAAGCAGCATCTGTACTCGGTCCTGAAACAAATTAATGCAGTCATTCTGTAATTCATTTGTGCAAATTATGAGCAAGATGACAAAATGTAACGTGAGCGTGAATAATATGCTATCATTAATGATCTATGCTTTAAGCAGATGTTTAACTGAACATCAACTATAAATGAAAATAGAGAGGGACTAGGATTTGACTCAGGCCTTTCTGTTTGACTGACCTGTGGTCTCCTTTAGTAGAAATGCCAGCTCCTGTGGGAGGGGCACAGGTGACTTCCTCTTCACACCTGAGGCTGCACCTACAGGTATAGTAATAGAAAAAACTTTTTTTTACTCTAGACACAATAAAAAGAACATTTAATTATGTGAAAAACATTATAGTTGTTTTGTACCATCGGCTGATGAGGCCTAAAGTTCAGCAGTTGTACTGGACGGTGGTATGGACAGCGCCGCAGATGGAACTACAACAAGAAAACTTGTCAGCAACTTCATAATTTACACTGTATGTGAGTGTTGCTGTTAGTAGGAACTCACACATCCATACTCCTGTTTCTCATTGAAAAACAAATGTAATATATTTATATGCAACAGAAATGCCAAACCAAATCATTTTAACCTCTTCACATCAAAGCAGGAGGAGCGGTATAAGTCAGTGAACAACATGCATTCAGGTGTTAGTAACTACTGCTACTTAATTTGTTTTTAACACATTCATAGAGAACAAGAACACATACTCTTTGTGGTTGGTATCAATTCATGATGGTAGGTATCAATTCATAGTCCTTTGGACAGTTAGCATAATGCCAGCATACAACCATACTATTAGAGGAACATGGCCAGAACACACAAAACAAGAACAAGACAATATATAAAAGTTCAAGTTCAGGCTCAGTTTGCAGAGCAATTCATGGAAAACTATTGTACTCCAGTTCTGAAACCTTTCATTTGAAAACCTGTGTTTGCTCCTGAAGATCCTCTGGGTGTGGACCCTGCTGCTGCTGCTGGCACAGTGACTAGTTATGCAGAGACAGAGGACAGAGGCATATGAGACAGAAACAGACTTCTGACATTTATTAATAACGCAGTACTTACAGCTCTGCATGTGTAGTTTAACAGGTAACATGCTCAGCATTGCATCCTCCAGGTCTTTATCCTCATCCATCCTTATGATGCAGGGAACAATTAGATAAATATATACTGAACTTATTTCACATCAACAACATTATTAAAATATTCTTAAAACAACTTACCCAGGGGTTTAGTTGGAGAATTTGTGGAAGCAGATGCAGACTGCTGCTTCTTCCGCAGGTACTGCTGCAGCTTATGCATCTGTGCCTTGACTGCAGCTCTTCCTCATGATAAAGTCTGCATAGCTGTCACCTCTGCCGTCCCAAATCTCCTTCCAGGTGCTCTTGGCTCGTGAGCCAACGCCAACCAGCTGATCATCCTCAGAGGCTTCTGCAGCAACACTCACTCTGCTGGCCTCGTAGTTCAGAAGAGTCTTTATCTCTGCAAAGCTGAGGGCATACTGTACAAATGAATGCAAGCTCTCCTTGCTATGCCCTTCTTCCACAGAGGTCCCTGCAGCCTCTTGCTTCTGGAGATCTTTGATCAGGCACATGGTGTATCCGACATCATTCCCCAGAAGCCACCAGAAAGATTTCCCTTTATACTTTCCAAACTGTAGGATGTACTGTCCCTGCAATTCCCTCATGTCAGACGCATCCCCTCCTCTCTGATAGACGATAGTCTGATAGTCAGAGCATTCTGACGTACAACGTCCTCCCTCACAGGTGCAGACTTGTGCTGATGTTTGGGGTCATTTTTAATCCGTCGAGCTTCTTTTGGCGGGTCCTGGAGAAGGTATCCAAGTGGCCCCTTGTGGAACACCACAGACATTTTCCCTGGATATGGCGCAACTTTCTTGTGCATCTTAACATGCAGTGAAAAAATAAACAATTATATTAAACAAAATTGATTCCAAACAGAAACAAAGACATTTCAGGTTATAATCTTGCTGCACATTGTGGCTGGGTTTAGACAAGCAGGATGCAGGAGAACAATAAAGAGACAAAATCTGAATAAACATTTGCGATATAAGTGTTTTTTCTCCAGGCAATACAAACTGTTCTGTCTGTAAATAAAAACCTTTCATGGTTTAATGCAAAATTTGTGCCAACTGCTTAGTAGTCATGGCACATAAGAACTGCAGGCAGATTATTGACATACCTATTTAAACTAGCACCCCCAGGCTTCTACCTCTCTACCTATAAAACCCGAGAGCAGCCAAATGGCTGGTAGGCTTTTAGCTAAGCTTTAGCTTCAGCCAAGTGGAAGCTAAATTGTCTAGTCATTCATATGTAAATTGGGTCGTTATCTGGGAATTCTGGAGGGAGGGGAGTGGGGGTGTGTGATTGAGGGCCATCTAAGTTTGCCATCTTAGGGAGAAATCAACACACATAGGTATATGTCCTTTGTTGCTAAGATTTATTGATAAAAACAGTACAAAAAACCAACCATTTGTACACATATTTACAAATAATAATAAAAAGTGAGTGAGTACAAACAATTCAACATTTTCAGCAATCACTCACAATCCTGGCACTGCCATGGTATCTGTAGTCTGCATTTACCACATG
>NW_005188139.1:60665-61957 GCF_000239375.1 Pundamilia nyererei | reverse complement strand
ACAAAGGACATATACCCATGTGTGTTGATTTCTCCCTAAGATGGCAAACTTAGATGGCCCTCAATCACACACCCCCACTCCCCTCCCTCCAGAATTCCCAGATAACGACCCAATTTACATATGAATGACTAGACAATTTAGCTTCCACTTGGCTGAAGCTAAAGCTTAGCTAAAAGCCATTTGGCTGCTCTCGGGTTTTAAAGGTAGAAAATGGCCAAATGTTAAGTGACCACTTTTTTGGTACAATTGTACCACAGTGGCAATCTCTGCAGTTCAACCCAGAGTACTGCAACACTGAGCTGCCTTCCACTTTGCTGAAAGACATGTTGAAACTTTGTTCCATGTTAGTGGATGCAATGGACACAACCGTGGAGAAGGGAGATGCAGTGTCCACGCAGAATAATGAGCCTTCTCTTCACTCAGTGCACACAGAGTCCCCTGAGAAAACAGAAGAAACAGGAGCAAAGGACAGCATCCTGAAAGAAATTTCTGTAGATGACCACGGTGATCATGAAGAAACAGAAACTCCAGGACTGGAGGACTCTTCAGACTCAAAAAACCTCAAGCTGCATTTGACTGCAGAGGAGAGCAGTCTTGATGAAACATCCACAGATGACAGTGAAAACAGAGAAATTCTAACACTGCATCGTGTACCTGCACCACCTTGCATATATCCAGATATTTTAATAGGTTTCAGCTGTGAGTCATCTGAGGAAGAAGCGTCTGTGTCATCCCAGAGGTTTCCTCCTCAAACCCTCACCGCAGCCACAGTAGAACCGAAGAAAAACTACTCAGCTGATACAAAAGACTTGGACAACATAGAAGCTTCCCCCCTGGAAAAGCCTGTGAAGAAAAAACTACATAGGTCAGTCCGTAAGTCTGATTCAGATTTTGGTTCTTATGATGTCACTCTGGCATCTGATTATCTGTCTGAAGAAAAGATGTGTGTTTACAAAGTTATTCAGTTGGTAGTTTCAGAGGCCGCAGGCAAAGCCTCGTCTAAATACAAGGACTTCACATGGTGCCACAACTCCGACTCTATCAGCGATCGTCTGCTTGAAAAAATCTGGCCTCAGATTGACGAGAGGGATTTGGATCTATCTCCAAAAAGGCTGACCAATATCAACAAGGACATTTTCACCAATCTTTGCAAAGCACATAACTGCAGGGAGAAGTATTTGATTTTATATCTGAGCGAACGGCTTGACGATATTACTGTCCCAACATTTACAAAACACCTGTTGGCCTTACCAAAAAGAGTACTCACTATATATAAAAACCGAGAAGAGTAC
>NW_005188139.1:54877-59183 GCF_000239375.1 Pundamilia nyererei | reverse complement strand
ATTCTTTTCATTGTTGGTTGTGGACATCTTAACTGTATAAACAACACACTGATTATACAGTTAAGATGTCCTTTTGTAATAATTACAGTTGGACCAAAATCAGCTCACAAAATGCTATAAGAAAGAAATGTTTTGATAAAATATAAATTGTGGTAAGTGATAGTAAAGTAATGAAATATATAAGAAAGTCAAATGTGTAAAATTATAAAATAATATTGCAAAACCTAGTATGAACCATAACTAAGGTTAAATTACTATGATGTCCGCCCCAAATTTGTCAACAGATGCTGGGATCACCAAAAATGGTGCCAGGAGTTTCATACAGATGTGGCGAGAAGTTTAGAGGCTCTTATAATGATTATGAATATTGTATTGTAGTTTGGGGCTTTTAAGCTATCGTGTTTATTCGTACACTAGAGGGCATTGCTCATGTTAGTGAGATATCAAGACTGTCGTATAGATAACATTACTGACCATTACAACATGAATGCAATACAAATTAAAAAAAAATGCAGGTTAAGTCATTTAGCATTAATTATACCACATTATTGTAATGTCAGTGTCACAGCAGTCAGAAACCTACCAAGTTTATTCAACAGTAAAACACGTGAATGGAACACGCGATTTATTTAAGGAGCAGGTTCATTCATGATTTACCGTGCCACTTTACAACACCGGATAAACTCCCACTGTCTTTAACCGAGCGATGGATACTTCGTAACTGCAATCGCAACATGTCTATTACCTGTAATATACACCTGTAAATGTATTCTGTTGGTTTACTCTTATTGCAAACGACATTTCTTACCTTTGATCAATGAACAAGGATCATTGAGATGTGTTGCAAGCGGTGCGTTACTTGTTTTATCTCCCGGAATTTAAAAGTGGAGATTTTTAAAAATTGCAGCATCTCAAACTCGCACCAGCGCCGGAAGACCGTAGTGGCCAAAAATAGATTACATCCGTAGTGGTTTAGCACTATTATAGAGAATGAATGGGAAACGGTTTAGGCCGTTTAGCTAAACAATCCCAGGCTCCCGCACTGGTCATCTGCTAGTTCAGCCAGTGATAGTCAGTCTTATCTCAGAAACATGTGTCTCTTTTACCTTAAACTGCAAAGGACAGCTGCTAATTCCTGCCTCTATTATACAGACTACTTGGATTTGAAGGGGAAAAGGTCTTCTGGACTGCATGACCACAGTTGGTGTCAGCAAAAGCAAGACGTTCCTTCAGACTGATGCAAAGCTTAAGAGGATACGGGGACCGCAGAGTGGCTGCTCAGATGATGTGAAAGAGGTGGTCCTGCTTCTGTTCAGCTACTTTGAAGAGGAGGAGGAGTTCATGCTTTTCCATGTAGAAGATACATGTCTGGCAGATAAGGTGCAACTGGAGCAAGTGTCTCTGACACCCACTATTATTGTCTTTGGTAAATCTGTTTTATAGCTCTCTCTCTCTTTTTTTATTGCACTGTTTATAGAATGTCATGTACTGCAGTGCTTATTAATATAACTTGTTAAATAATTTGTTCACAGGACAGTCCTGCTATTCCTTAAGAAGATACATGCTGAGTCTTGATCGGAACCTCATCAGCACAAACATATCCTCATTTATTTCTGCATTGTGCATCATGTTCGGGAGCTACTACAATTTTAACATCCATTATCTGAGTTGGCTTCCACTCTGGAAGTTCTTCAAAGGTGAGCAAATATGTCTTTCTTATTTCTCAGACCTGAGAATCTTGCGTTACAACAATTGTGGTTGAGAGTCTGGGATCTGAATCTGGGTCCAAGCCTGGCTAAGACTCGGGGCCAGACCAAGACTCAGCTGACGTCTGACTACCTATAACCTTTGGGCTGGATTTTTAAAATGCTAAAGTGTGATTTATCACTGCAAAAGACACATGTTGTGAAGGGTGCCAATACTTTTGACCATGCAGTGTTCACTTCCCAAAGCATTTTGGTTACATTTTGTCTTGAATTTAGGGAAACCAACTGTTGTTGCAGTTTGGCCATGACTGTGTATGTGTACTTATATGGTTGTAACTATTTTTTAACTGACCAATTAAAATGCTTCATATGCTCCTATATGATTTTATTCTACAGTTGTTTCTTCTCCATAAACCCAGAAAAAGGAACCAAAAAAGAGAACAAAAACTTGAAGCATCTTTCCAACAAGAACCCTCGAGTCCTCACCCTGATTCAGGATCTCTCCGACCACGAGTGGCGTTAAGCCTGAATATTGACTCACTTTGTGTACTGGTAGCTTTTACATTGTTACAATCTGTACTTTGTACTGTCTACAATGTGTACTTTGAAACTTTTTCTGGTCAAGAGTCCGCCACCTGCTTTTTTCATGAAGATGTCCTTGCTTTGAAGGAATGTTCCACAGTTTTTTTTGTTTGTTTGTTTGTTTGTTTTTCTATAGTTCTGTTACTGCAGTGTTTATAGGTTTGTTTCCCCACAGGTAGTTTCCTGATGTTTTGGTACGGTAACTACACATGTGTTTTCTATGACCAGGGCCATGGTTGTGGTGACAGCAGAGTGCGTGTTGCGCGGGATGGTGATTACGGTAATTTTCGCACAATATGTCATTTACTTTATGTCATACTTCATACCGTGTACATTATAACATACCATAATAGACCCATTTCTGTAATATACTCACATATCTATATTATTGCTAATATATATTGTAATATATCTATATCACTAAAGCACTTCTGGATGGATGCAAACTGCATTTCGTTGCCCTGTACCTGTGCATGTGCAATGACAATAAAGTTGAATTCTATTCTAATTCTATTCTATTTTGTTTTAACAGGTATGTATGTAACTATGTAACTTTTTCTGGTAGAGGGTCTGCCACATGCTTGTTTCATGAAGATGGTTGTTGCTTTGCGGGAATGTTCCACAGTTTTATAGCATTTTGATTGAATTGTGTGACTGTTGTGCAAGTTGAAAAAAATGCATCCAATTGTTGTCAATTGTTTTATTGATGATGGCTGCAAAATAAATTTCCCAAAAGTGATATTTTCCTCACTTGTCTTTTCTGAAGATGTATTTTTGCATGTTTAGGTGTAGGCATAGCAGTAAGAAGTTTGCAGGTTTATGATTTAAACTTTTACATTAAAACATAAAAATACAGCATAGTAATAGATTTTATGTATAATATACAGAGCAGCTCCACTTAAAATGCACAGTTTCACAGTTGTTTTACCAGTTCAAATTTGTTTTTTGTTTGATATTTCCCTGTTAATTTTACAATTTATGGATCCACAATAAGCAATTATTACATGTAAAAAAAAATACAGGAAATATTCTATGAATATACAACAATTGTTGTGTGAAATTAACTTCTTTTTTGTAGATTTAACAGTTGTGAGTTTCACTCACTGTAAACCAGTTTACATATTTTGTATGTAAAGCTATCTACTATATTTTTTACAGGAAGTCCCTGGTAACCCCAGCTGCCAGCGTTTTCCTGTAAAAAAGAGTGGACTTTATGTTTAGACTATAATGACACTCCTGGAACATCAGCATCTGTTCTCTGGGAAGCAGGGAAAGCTGTGATGAGAGGTAAAATAATTTCTTTCTCATCAAATACAAAGAAAGAAGAAAACAAAAATATTCAGGAACTAGAAAAAAACATAAAATCCTTATGGACCAAGACAAAATATGCAAAACAAAATTAGAATGAAATGAATTTATTAATAAAAAAAACCTCAATTCCTTGTACAAAGACTTCACTTGCAGAATTTTGAACACAGTAACAATTCCAGTCGATTTCTAGCTAAACAGTTAAAAATAAGTGAAGAAAAAACAAGTATATGTGCTGTTAAAGATTTGTCTGGGAACACAATATATGACCCTGAAAGAATTAACATTTTTAAGGATTACTATGAAACTTTATATTCACCACAAATAAACCCGTCTAAAAATGAAATTGATCAGTTTCTTGACAACGTAACTCTTCCAAAATTACTAGACAGTCAGGCAATGTTACTGGATTCGCCAGTGACGCCAGGTAAAGTACAGGAAACCCTGATAAGTAGCCCAATAATAAGGCTCCAGGTCCAGGTGGCTTTCCTGCAGAATTCTACAAAGAAATCTGGACATTTTTGGGACCAGTATTCCACAGAATGTTTAAGGACATCAAGGAAAATGGCAGATACCACCAAATATGAATGCTGCCAACATTAGTCTCCTGCTAAAACCGTGAAGACCCTGTATTTCCCTCAAGCTATCGTCTAATATCCCTTATAAATGTAGACCGCAAAATAATCTGCAAAGCTCTCTCAAAAAGATTA
>NW_005188139.1:53895-54857 GCF_000239375.1 Pundamilia nyererei | reverse complement strand
GACCCTGTATTTCCCTCAAGCTATCGTCTAATATCCCTTATAAATGTAGACCGTAAAATAATCTGCAAAGCTCTCTCAAAGAGATTAGAGAAAATAACCCCCCTTTTAATTCATCCTGACCAAACTGGTTTCATAAAAGGTAGGCACTCATCAACAAATACAAGTAGATTACCTAATTTAATAGACTACTCATACAGTAAAAACATTGAAACCACAATATTGTCTCTAGATGCAGAAAAAGCGTTTGACAGAGTTAATTGGAATTTTTTATTTGCAACTTTACACAAATTTGTTTTTGGATCCTCTTTCATAAACTGGCTAAAAATATTATATAATTCCCCAACAGCTTGTGTCAGAAAAAATAACCAGACATCCTCCAGCTTCTGACTCCTGAGGGGCACCAGGCAGGGACGCCCCCTCTCTTCCCTTCACTGTTTGCAATTTCTTAACGAACCACTAGCAGCAGCAATTAGACAGGCTACAACAATGTAATTACACTGATAAACTCGTTTTCAAGAGGTTTCAGATTATTTAATTAACTGTTCAAAATTTACAGTTCTTCCAATTAATTGCTCCTTCCATAATTCTTCTTCTACCCCACTACAATCTGGAAATATTAAATATTTAGTTATTAATGTGTCTCCTAGGAGGGACGATCTGATATCCTCGTGTTGGCGTTGTTCCCACATCATCATAATTAATGTTGTTCCAGGTTCAACATTGCAAGTGACCAATCACCTTCTTGTGACGTCATACTTCTGCGACTTCTAAATACCCGCCTCAAAACAAATTTTCTTCACTTGTGCCCGCCTCTGTCTGTCAAACCAGCGCGCCCGCTTCACTTGCGAGAAACCGCCGCCTGTCTGCCGAATTTGAAGTCCTTTTAGGATACTTTTCTTTAATAAACGGTAAGCATTATACATATGTTCCTCACTTGGCTTGCTGTTTGTTTGCTAGTGATA
>NW_005188139.1:34099-35875 GCF_000239375.1 Pundamilia nyererei | reverse complement strand
CTATGCTGAAAATGGAAGCAAACCCATGACACCACACCAGAGAAACCCCACCAACTCCTAATAATAACATGACTTAGTACTTGGTGGTGAAAACCTTGTTGGGAAGCACAGCACGTAAGATTTTTCTTGTATTGTCATGAGGTTTGCACATAGCTCGGAAGGAATTTCGGCCCACTTCTCTGTACAGAAACTCTAAATCCTTTCTTTCTTGGCTGCGGCTTATTAACGTCAGCTCCCCCACAGATTTTCTGTAGGACTGAGGTCTGGGGACTGGCGAGACCATTCCATGACCTTAACATGCTTCTTCTTTAGCCTTTCTTTTGTTGCCTTTGTGGTATGTTTTGGGTGATTGCCATGCTGGAAAACCCATGTTCAGTGTTCTGGCTGATTCAAGAAGGATCTTATTCAAGATTGTACAGTACATGGCCGTTGGTTCCATTGGTTCTTTGTTGCTCATGAATTATTCTACAGACTTTTTCTCTGTCCAGTATTATCTAAGGAGCTTGGAAAGAAAAGTGACTAGAGTCCTTGAAAACGTTTCACTTCTCATCCGAGAAGCTATCATCAAAACCCATAACATACCATACCTATCCAACTCTTCCCTTCACCTACATTTCCACGGAGATCTTCTCTAATAAATTTTATCGTCTTATGATGCACAAACATCTTTTACATGTACTTTTAGTACATGTAAAGTTCAGTTTTTTAGTTCAGCTCTAGTGCACTAGAAAAACCTGTGGTCAACAAAAAAAAATGGTGTCAGCAAAACTATGTGATGAAACTTCCACCAGTTTTTGCAATATGTGCAATTCAACCACGCTTGTGTGTGTCATTGGTACACTCCAGATGTACTTAATTTTTTTCATAACCAATTTCTTTGCCTTCAAACTTGTAAAAGGCAATAATCATTCTTTTTTGGCATTAGAATATGGTTTAGAAAATGTTAGAAAATTACTGAGTAAAACTAGTAAATTTGAACAAATGTTATTTTTACACCCCCCTGTCATGTCTTTCCATTATTTGAATTGTGTTGCTCTTGAAAATACGACGTCTTTACAATTGTATAAGTATTGAGACAAAGAATGTCCTATATAATTCTATCCTATTTAATTACCTTGTTTTTTTAACACTTTTGGTCTGTAATAGGGAACTGCAAGTTCCTCGGGAAAAAAGTTCCACTACCGGAAACAAACTTTCCTCCGTGACCGAAGAGAGAGACCTTCTTAAGGCAACTCTGTCCATTACCGGAAACAAACTTTCCTCCATGACTAAGGAGAGAGACCTTCTTAAGGCAAATCTGTCAGATATCGGAAACAAACTTTCCTCCGTGACGGAAGAGAAAGAACTTCTGAAGGCAAATCTGTCCAATACCAGAAACAAACTTTCCTTCGTGACCAAAGAGAGAGACCTTCTTAAGGCAAATCTGTCCACTACCGGAAATAAAGTTTCCTCCATGACTAAGGAGAGAGACCTTCTTAAAGCAACTCTGTCCACTACCGGAAACAAACTTTCCTCCATGACCAAAGAGAGAGACCTTATTAAGGCAACTCTGTCCACTACCGGAAACAAACGTTCCTCCATGACTAAGGAGAGAGACCTTCTGAAGGCAAATCTGTCCAATACCAGAAACAAACTTTCCTTCGTGGCTCAAGAGTTGGGAGTTCGCCTTGTAATCGGAAGGTTGCCGGTTCGAGCCCTGGCTTGGACAGTCTCGGTCGTTGTGTCCTTGGGCAAGACACTTCACCCGTTGCCTACTTACTGGTGGTGGTCAGAGGG
>NW_005188139.1:31958-34024 GCF_000239375.1 Pundamilia nyererei | reverse complement strand
CCAGTGTGTGAATGGGTGGATGACTGGATATGTAAAGCGCTTTGGGGTCCTTAGGGACTAGTAAAGCGCTATATAAATACAGGCCATTTACCATTTACCATGACTGAGGAGAGAGACCTTCTTAAGGCAACTCTGTTGACTACCAGAAACAGACTTTCCTTCATGACCGAGGAGAGAGACCGTCTGCATGCCAAGCTCACTGAAAAGACAAATGAGTTGGAACGTCTTCAGAGTTTGTCAAAGCAGAGTGAGTCCTTATATTTCCTGTTGAAATGTATTAGTTTGTGTCTTTGTAAAACTTAATACTCAAAAGCAATGATTCACTTTCCAGGTATTATGATAACTCCTATTCTCTTTATGTGTAAATGAGTAGAAATCAGCCAAAGGTTATCAGTCAAAGTTAAATTAATGATTTAAAAAAATACTTCTATATAATTACAACCCACTTCTTTACAAGAATACAGTGGATGATATTAATATGCTGAAATGTATTACTTTATAGAGTTGTATAATGCATTTAATGGCAATGACTAACTTTTAAACTTCACGAATCAACAAGTGGACATTGATGTACTTTTAGAATTTTTACTTAAAAATTTTATATCTCAATCTAAAATTTTGAGGATGAAATTCAAAATCTGGTGAATGAAGTTGAAATACTATTTCAGGAATAATGATGAAATGCCATGATAAAGTTGTCATTTTCAGTCAAACTGTTGCATGGCTGCCTTATCCTTACGGTGGCTCATGCTTGAAAGTCTCGTTATCTCACCACTCTTAATGCAGACCTCAGAACAGGTAAGGCATTGTTCATAACACAGATTGACAACAAAGACACTCAAATAATCAAAACATTTTTACATACATCAAAACATGAAATTCAGTCAACTCCTTCAATTCTGATCAAAAAATAAAATATTTTCAAAACCATTTTAAGGCAAATATCAAATAGTTTTATACTTTTATCAAAATCTTACTGACTATAGAAAGAATACAGCAAAAACACCCAACATCTAGAGTAAAATCAAAACAACTACTAGCTCTGTATTTCAAAAACTGGAAGAAGCAACTGCTACCACAAGGTACAACACAAATGCTATGGCAAGAGTGAACTAGGACATGAAGTCAGGGGGGAGATATCATCATCCGCACACTCCAAGACTGACACTCCAAGCCCAAAAAAAACCTGATGCATTGAATGTGTGGAATGTGAGAGCACCTGACAGAGAATTGTGTGTGTGGTTTGTGGCCCAGCTATAGACAGAAAGAAAGGGTGTATTGACCCTGAAGGACAAGGAGGCAGTGACATACAGTGTTTTCACCTTCTTATGTTATGTGAAAATCCACTTTATCTCTTGATTTCCCAGCAAGAATTGCATCCTTCAAGTTTTTCTGTTGTCTGTTTAACTTATAAAAGCAGAACTAATATTCTTCATTGATGTACAATAGATTAAGTACTAAAACTGTCATCATACTGAATAAACTCAAGCAACACATGTTACAGTCAGCAAGTAAATGGAATGTGCATACATCTTTGTGCCTGGAGGATTCCAGTTAATTAAACAGAGGTCAAATAAGAATTGTTATAGGATTCATTCCTAAAAGCTCATTTATTAACTTGCTGAAATAATACTTGTTTTTATTTATTTTTTTCTTCCAGATAAAGCATGCCCTGACGGATGGAGCAGGTTCAGCCATAGCTGCTATCTTCTCTCGAAAAGATCTGGTTCCTGGGATGTAGCCAGAAAGGACTGCAGAGACAGAGGAGCAGATCTGGTGGTTATTGACAGCCCAGAGCATCAGGTAAACTTCCATTTCCCTCCTGAAGAGTAGTTGTTCCTTTTATATCTTTTCATTGACTTTGAATAAAAATATGAAAAAATGAAGTCTTATTAGTCTAAGAATATGGGTATTTAAAAACAAATTTACAGAATTTTCAGGGGAATCTGAGATAAACATTTTATAAATATGTAAAGGTTTAATGGGACCAACCTTTTCTTCTTCAGGGGAAGAAAAGGTACAAAAATACTTAACTATGCAGTTTAACGTTGCATAGTAAAGTTCTG